>NW_005054578.1:298533-304916 GCF_000277835.1 Geospiza fortis
CCCCTGCCCGTGCCCCCATTGCCTGTGCCCCCCCTGCCCGTGCCCCCGCTGTCCCGCTCACCTCCTTGTTGACAAAGCAGTAGAGAATGGCCACCAGCAAACCCTGGGAACGGGGAGGAGAGGCATGAAGAGCATAACCAGACCTCAGTCCAGTCCCTCCTGAGACTGAGTGTCCCCAAGGAGAGCTGGGCTCACCTGGAAGGAGCTCAGGAAGAGGTCAAAGAAGAGCTTGACATAGCGCAGCGTGCCCTGGGCGTGCTCGTCCGTGATGAAGGCAAAGACCACCTCGTGGATGCCCAGCAGCGGGATGAGCGTCAGCGTGGACCTGGCCAGCCTGTGGGACGGGGGTCACGGGTGGGAACACAGCCGTGTGTGCCGTGGGGACACAGGGAGAGCCACGTCCAGCACCCACCTGAACTTGTAGTCGGTGTAGCGCATCTGGTGTGCACGGAGCTTGGAAACAAGGATCTGAATGATGCGGATGAAGATGAAGAAGTTGATCTGCAATGGAATGGAGTGAGCCCTCAGGGGCACAGGGAGAGCATGAGGAGGGGCAGACAGGACACTTCTGCTCCCCTGCCCTGGGCAGCCCCTTCACAGCCATCCTGGGGCCTGCGACACAGACGTGGAGCAGGGGCTGCAGGGGGCTCACCAGGATGGCCAGGAACACGGGGAAGCGAAGGATCCACCAGAAGCCCATGTTGTTGTTCGTGGACCAGCACCTGCAGAATGGAGGGATGGGGGCTGCCAGGAAGCCCCTTGACCAGGCAGCTGCTGGAGACTGGCATGGCATTGGCAGCCTGAATCAAGCAAGCACTAAGGCCCAGAACCTTGCTCCTTGTCATGGGCAATGGTGTGGAGTGACTCCAGGACCAGCACAACTTCCCTACAGTCCCACACGCACCTACCTGTGCCCTGTGCCCCCCTCCAGCCAGCAGCTGGAGCTGGTACTCACTGGATGTTTTCGTAGAGGAACTTCACAATGACCCAGGGAATGAGGAACAGCATGGGTGCCCCTGAGGGGAAGTGAGCAGAGAATGGGTGAGGCACAGCAGGGCACGGGGACAGGGGGCCCAGCCCATGCACACACACCCCAGCCGATGCACAGGTAGAGGGGGAAGTAGCTCCTCTCGGAGAAGACGGACACCACCAGCAGGCTGTGCAGGGAGATGGCCTCAGCCAGCAGTAGTTGGCCACGATGCCGTACTGCATGAAGACCGTGGCTGCACGGCAGCCTGCAGCTGCCTGTGGGCAGGGGTCAGGGCTGCAGCACTGCCTGCGTGTGTGTGCCCGTGCCCCCAGCCCCAGCAGTGCCCCCAGCCCCACAGCACTGCCTGTCCCTGTCCCCATCCCCATCCCCGTGCCCTGCCAGCACTGACCTCGTCACTCAGCCACACTTGCACGTTGTAACCGTCGATCTTGTCACTGTAGTGGGTTTTGAGCAGGGCGTCGATGACCAGCACGGAGACGCCCTTCAGGATGAAGGAGGCGAACAGGTTCATGTGGATGTAGTTCCTCATGCAGTGCAGCTTGCTGCGGATTTGGGGGCCACTGTCAATGCCCGTGTGTGGGGCCTGGCCTCCCCCTGCCCAGCCTGTGGACAGCCATGCCCAAAGTCCCACCTGAAGCCCAGCAGCAGGGCCAGGGCGAGCAGCAGCGCACACAGGGACACAGAGTAGCCCACAGTGTACATCACCTTGAAGCTGCCATAGGTCTTGGCAAACTTTTCCTGGAAGAGGAGGGAGCAAGTGAGGGCAGGGGCAGACGGAGGGCAGGCAGGGGGGCAGGCAAGGACCCCCACACCCCTGCTGCCCAGGTCTGCCCACCTGCGCCTTCAGGTCCTCGTCATCCTGCTCACACTGTGTGGCATCGCGCAGGGACTGTCCCTGCGGGCCTGTCACCCACTGTCCGTCCGGCCCACAGGTCTTGAAGACGTGTCTGTGCTTCACTGCGAGGGGAGGGGATGGTGAGGAGTGCCAGCCCCCGTGGGCAGCGTGCACTGCCCCAGTGTGACCGCCTGCAGCAGCACATGCACACAGCACACAGGTGTCCCAGCACAGCTGCACACGTGTGTGAACACACTGCACAGCTGCACACAGCTGCACACACACATACAGCACAGCTGCACACGTGTGTGAACACACTGCACAGCTGCACACAGCTGCACACACCCACACAGCACAGCTGCACACAAGTGCACACACCCACACAGCACAGCTGCACACACACAGAGCACAGCTGCACACATGTGTGAACACACTGCACAGGTGTCCCAGCACAGCTGCACACACTGCCCAGGTGCACACTCTGCCCAGGTGCACGTGCACACGCCCCTCCCCGCGTTACCTTTCTGGTACCAGGGCAGGAACCAGGGGCAGGGCACACTGGCTGTGCTGTTGGGCATCGTGTCGGGCCAGCAGGAGAACTTGTCGAAGGTGCGGTTGCAGACCAGCTCTGCAGGAGGACAGGAGCTGGTGGCACTTTGGCCTCACCCTCCCCTGCCCCCTCTGCCTGTCCCCATCCTGCTGGGGCCCTGTGCTGGCTCTGTGCCCCATCCCCATCCCAGCAGGACCCTCGGGACCCCGGGGCACTGACCCGTGGGCGCGGGCTGGCGACTCATGTTGCGCTGGCACTCCTCGCTGTACTCCTTCCACCTCTCCACGACGTTATCCGTGATCTGAGCAGAGGGACCCTGCGGGCACAGGGACCACCTGTCACACGTGTCCTGCTCGCAGGGGCACCGTGCTGTGCCAGGCAGCGACCCCAGCTGGCGACAGCCACAGGCGAGTGCAGGTGAACATGCCACGCCATGCCATTCCATGCCATTCTGAGCCATGCCATTCTGAGCCATCCATGCCATGAGGAGGCACAAAGGGGCACCAGATGCTGTACCACGTGCCATGGTGAGGGGATGCAGTGGGATGGGTGGCTCGGTGGCAGTCCTGCGTGGGTACTGGGCTGAGCGTGGGGCAGAGCCCCCTCATGTGTGACAGCTCATCCTTACCTGGCAGCAGAGCAGCAGCACCAGCAGGGTGAGGAGACACGGCTGGGACATCCCTCCTCTGGACCACATGCATGGGACACAGCGCAGGGCGCACGGCTTCCTACTGGCCCTCAGCAGCTTCTCCAGCCTGGTGGTGACGGCCCTGGCATGTGGGCAGCCCTGGGCAAGACTCCTGGTCACGGGGACTCCTGGGACACAGCTGGGGGACATGGGGCTAGGGCAGGTGGGGTTGGAGTCGCTCTGGCACAGAGCCTGTCCCCATCCCCACCCGACCCTGCTTGGTGTTCACATTCAGATATTTGTTCATTCATTTTTGCACCAAGAGCCTGTATTATCCTCCCCAGGAAGGCACTGAGACAGCGACCATGCAGGTTCTCTGCCTGCCAAGCCAGTTTCAGCCCCCGTGTGGCTGGAGTGCAGTGGCAGTGCTGCCTCCAGACCCTCACAGAAAACCTGGGCTGGTGCCACCCCACGCTGCTGCTGGGACCCAGCTGTGCATCATTGCTGAGTCCTGAGAATGCAGATCCCCGTGGCAGAAGGGACCCCTCCTCACAGCTGAGCACCCCTCAGGCAGACAGGCTGGCACCTGGGCTGTCCCTGCCTCCATGGGCTCTCCTGCCCGGGCCACTGACACCCAGCCATGGTCCGGCAGCAGCACCAGCAGGGATGGCCAGGGAGCACAGGGAGCCCGGGGCCAGCAGGGATGGGACACTGCCATTAACCCACAGGGATCCTGGCTCGTGGGGCTGCTGTGGGCCTGGGACAAGCTCAGCTGGGCTGTGCCCCTGTGGGTCCATCTCCCCCAGCTCCAGGCAGTGACCTGGGGCCTCGCCTGACGTGGGGTCTGGGCGCTCCACAGGCCGTGGCTCACGAGGTGCCATAATTCCCTCCAGCCCTAAGCCGGTTATGGGGCTCTGAGCAGGATTTTGGCTCTTCCCACAAGGGCCCATTTTGGCAGCAGCCCCATGGCACAGCCCACTGTGTGGGGTGAGGGCAGCGGAGGCAGGGGGGGATGGACAGCAGTGCCAGTGCCAGCACGGGCACTGCAGCATCACCCCAGCCCCTGGGCTCCCCCTGGGCACCAGCCAGAGCGTCCTGCTCCCCATCAGTCTGCTCCCAGGGCTCGCTGCTCTGCCTGTGCCTATTTTTATCCCTGGGAAAGTCGTGTTTCCTCCGTCCGTGCAGACCCACTTGCCATGTTGCAAGTAGCTGCTGGAGCAGCTCATTAATCAGCACATGGGGCTCCAGATGCAGCTCGGGGAGCAGGACCTGCCATGGCCTTATTTAGCCAGTCCCAGGACAGAGGGAGCTGTCTCCTGGGACAGTTCTCACTGGGTGGGCTCTGTGAACAGGGACTTTTCTTGGGTGCCCACTAGCCACCTCACCACTCCAGAATTCTTGTTTTTGTCATCACCCCAGCCCCACCCCAGCAGCACTGTTGCCCAACCAGTATCCCTGTCCTAGTTCCTCTCCCATCCCACCTCAGGATCCCTGTCTCTCTCCTCCCACAGCCCCATGCCAGCATCCCTGTCCCTGTTCCCCTGCTAGCCTGATCCCACGGTCCCTGTGCCCCCCTCGAGCACACAGCCCCACCTGTCCCATGCCACTGCCACCTCTGTCCCAGCCCCACGGGAAGATGCCAGTGCCAGTCCCTGGCCAGGCATCAGTCCCTGCCCTGGTTGGGAATGCTCCTCCAGGTCCTTGGGTCACAGGGATTTGCTGTCAGCCCCTCTGCGCAGCCGGGGAGCAGCTTTGGGGCAGAGGTGTCGCTATTTTTAGTGGCTGCAGTGGGATTTAGCAGCAGGGAGGCCTCTGCCCTGGACTCCCCCCATCTGGCAGCCGCTCCCAGCCCTGCCCCAGTGTGGCCAAGCCGGGCAGACTGCACTGGGTGAGGGGTCCTGGCACGGGGGCCAGTCATGCTCCCAACCCTGCCATGGGTCTTCCCCCTGTCCCTGCCCAGGCCCTTTGCCCCAGCTGCCTGTGGTGCTGCTCAGCCGTGGCCAGATCCCCACCACCCACAGAACAGTGTCCCTGCAGACAGGGGCTGCTTCCAGCACACACCTGGGGGTGCAGAGGGAGCCGTGGACCAGCTCTCCCTGCTCTGGTGCCAGTGGGCAGTGGCAGAGATGGGGCAGTGGCTCTGTGTGCTGGAACAGCAAGGCCTGGGGTGGCCGGGACCCCTGGCAGCACGGGCCCCTCCCCGGGGCTGGCACTGCCCAGCAGAGCACCCGCAGTGCCCTGGGAGTGCCTCTGCCAGCTGGATGTGCTGCAGCCCCTCTCAGCTGTGCCTGGGTGCCACAGGCAGCTCTGCCCAGGGGACCTGGCCCCACCTCCTCACCGCCTCCTCTCACTCTGCTGTGCCCAACCGGCTCCCAGCGCCACATTCCCTGCCCTGGCACCTCATCCCCGGCTGGGGCGAGGCTCTGCGGATCCCCCACCACACCAAGGCATAAGGGTGGAGGGTGCCTGGCCTTGAATTGGTGCCTCTGAGGGGCTGCAGTGCATGACAGCAGGTGTCCAGGGGACTTTTGCCCCACGCTCGTGTTGGACAGTGGGGTCCTGTGGCTGCAGACCTTCGTGGAGCCAGGCTGCAAACACCCAGCGCAGCTCCACTTGGAGCCACAGCTGTGCCAGGAGAGCAGGAGCAAGGAGACAACACTGGGACGTGTGCAACAGCACTGCTGGTAGCCCCAGTGCTGGGGGCAGAGGGGTCACACACAGGCACCACCATCTGCCCTCACAGTGCGGCTGTGGCTGCATTTGCCTTTCCTGAGCCAGCAGTGCCAACCCTGCAGCCACAGGGGCAAAGCAAGGACCCCCACTCCCCTTGACCGGTGCCCCTGGTGTCCCTGCAGCTCATGGCAGCTGCCCCTGGCCCCAGGAGGTCAGGAGGGGCCAGCCCGGGCAGGGTGCAGGGCAAACTGAGGCCCTGGGTGCGCTGCTGCCATGGCATTGCGCCAAGGCAGACGGCATGGATGGGAAAGGGCCTGTGTTGGGATTTTGCTCCCTACTGATGGGTGTGCAGCCTCCACGCCACCCTGCAGCAGCTCTGTGCCAGCACGGAGCCCCACTGGTGGCTGAGGGCCCAGCCCTGCCAGGAAGAGACTCTCTCCTCATCCCATCATGGCCACTTTCCCCTGAGGATTTTGCCACCCCAGTCCCTCTGGCATTGCTGCCATTGCACGTGTGAGAGAATGAGCTCCACATCTGGATATCTGCGGATGGTCATGTGGATCAGGGCTTGCTAAAGTCCCCAGAGCCTCGTGCCACAGGACTCTCGCCTCCCCTGGGGTGGGGACTTGGCCTCGTGTGAGCACAGCCCCGCACTCAGCACAGCCCCGCACCCAGCACAGCCCCGCACTCGGCACAGCCCCGCACT
>NW_005054578.1:305517-306890 GCF_000277835.1 Geospiza fortis
GGCTGGCTTGGCTTGGAGCTCGGAGCTACATGCCAGCACGGCAGGGGCTTTGGCACTTGGCAGCGGAGGGGACGGTGCTGGGCCAGAGCTGATGCAGTGCCAGTGCCAGCCTGGCCCTGCAGATGCTGCTCCACTTTCCACCCGGGCCCACGGCAAGCGGGGCAGGGCCAGGGGACCCGTCCGTGGCAGGGAGGCCCAGGAGCTCTGTCCTGCACCATCCCTGCCCTGTGTCCGTGCTCGGGGATGTTTCCTACTCCCCTTCTCCATTCTTTCCTTGAGAACTAAGTATGAGGAACTTCAGCAGCAAAGGAGCAGCTGAGCAGCCCAGAGCAGTCCTTGTGCTGCAAGGCTGTGACTTGTCTGCACAGAGCTACGTGGTTGTGGAAGCAGTGGCACACAGACAGAGCCAACGCCACCAGGCCCTGGTGATGGCAGATTGTCTCTAACCCTGGGCCAAGAAAACCCAAACCAGCCCTGACAGTGTTTTCGTCAACAGGAGCATAGGATGCAAAGAGGACAAATGCTCTTTGCATCACCTCCACTTCTGCCTGCTCACCACAAGGCATGGTCAGGGGGCACCTGCACAGCTGCTCTGTACCAAAGAGGGACCATGATACAGCCTGGCAGCAGCCAAATCACCTTGCTGCCCAGCTGGCTCTGGCATGGGGATGCTGAGCCACACAGCACCTCATCCCTGGCTCAAGGAAAGGGGTGTTTTTGTTCATCACGTTGCATGAAAACCTGTGAAACACAGATGGAAGGCACAGGAGGCAGTGTGACACATGTGGTAAGCATGTCACAGGGGAGGCACAAGGCTGGGAAAAGCCTAGGAAAAGGTCAGTGCAGACAGCCTGGTGCACACACTCCCCTGCACTGGGAGCTCCACACCCGAGCAGCAGATCTGCAGCCCCAGCAAGGCAGGGGCGCTGCGGGGACCACACGTGCCCAGCCATCCTCTGGCACCACGGGCACGTGCACCCGACCCCAGTGCTGGGGTAGATCAACAAGGACATGGGGATGCAGGACAAAGCAGGATGCAGTGGTGGAGCACAGGGGGATGGAGCTGAGCAGCCATCCCATCTCCCCCATGTCCGGCTTCTCCTGCCCCTGTCCCTGCCTGGCACAGCGACGTGCATGGAGATGCTGTGCTCAGTGGCTGGTTTTAGCCCTGTGCTGCTGATCAGGGTTTGTGGTCACATTTTTTCATTAACTATTTTTAATCCACATTCTGCCTATTCTCTGTTCAGCCTTTTCTCTTTTCCCCTCTCTAGGCAACAGAACATTAAAAAAAAAAAAAAAAGAAATGCACCGCAGTGTGTGGAAAGGAGCAGGATTGGTGGGAAGCCACAGGAGCTGGCAGCTGGGGCCGGACC
>NW_005054578.1:306982-307396 GCF_000277835.1 Geospiza fortis
CCCCCCGGCCGGCGCTGCACGGGCAGGGGGCTCAGCAGAGCTGGTGCTCCGTCCTGAGGCCATTCTGTGCCAGGGGAGCAGGCTGACCCCGCGGTCCCTGCTTCCCTCACCACCCCGGGGGAAGTGCAGTGTGAGGCAGAGGGGACCCGCAGCAGCTTCGGAGATGCACTTGCAACCAGGAGGACGGCAAGGTCACATACCCGACATGTCCTGGTTAAACAAAGCCATTTACCAACACCGTGTTGACACAGCAGAGCTCGGGACAGAGTCACAAAGGGCACTCGCACCAGGCCCCCGTAATACCCAGAGAGCTTGGGGAGAGCTGGGACCTGGTAAAGCGTCCCCTGCTTCGGCCCCTCGGCAGGACACGCGTGGGCACCGCTGTGCCCGCAGCAGGGAGACCACGCGCGGCCC
>NW_005054578.1:307502-307738 GCF_000277835.1 Geospiza fortis
GGTTGCGGGGAGTCCGACGGCAGCGCCCCTGCCCAGGGATGCCAGCAGCAGCGGGCACAGCCCTGCGGGAACCCCAGGCCCAGAGCACCCAGGGGCTCATTTTCCCCGGGGCCGGCGCCCAGCCGCTGCTCTGGGGACCCGGGGCTCAATTCGCGGCCCTGGGGTTGCGCAGTCGTCATTCGAATCCACATCCCCGCGACGGGACCTGCGACATCCCGAGCCCCGAGCCAGCGGCC
>NW_005054578.1:308787-312211 GCF_000277835.1 Geospiza fortis
CGGCTGCCACAGGGGATGTGGGGACAGGGAATGTGCACAGGGGAGCGCAGGGCTGCCCGTCACGGGGCTGAGCAGGGCTCCGTGCTGCCGGGGGCCATGGGGCTCCATTGCTTTCCTGCTCCACGCTGGCCCTTTGCATGGCACAGAGCAGCAGCCGTCAGCCCCCGGAGCTGTGCTGCGGGACGTGGGGGATGAGGAAGCACAGCCTGGCAGGGCAGCCCTCAGCTCCCTGAGCGTTCACCTGCCCACGGCCTCTGCTGCAGCTGGGCATAAGCCCAGAGTGGTGATGCCAGCTAGCATCATTAGGCCTCGTTAAGGTGACGAGCTTTCACTGCTCTGCTGTGCCAGTCTGCCGGAGCCCAATTAGTGTCACATCCAGGAGGCAGCTCCCGCAGGGGTGATGGGCGCCCTTGGCACAGCCCTACCCTGGAGCTGCTGTCCAGCTGAGACTGGGCACAGCTCAGCCGTGGAGCCTGCCCACAGGGCCAGGAGTGCTGGGCACAGAGCGGGGTGAAGACCCCCTTGGCACAGCACCAGGGGCCAAGCCTTGCTACCCTCTCTCAGCTCTGGGGGGCTCAGCTCCCAGCCCATGCCCCCAGCCATGAAAAGGGGCGCAGCATCTCTCCCCTCTAACAGGACAGCAGGCCCTGCGCCACCTTCACTCTTTATTATATGTCAAGGTCTCAGATATTCCAGTTCTTTGATTCCTTGGGGCCAGCACACACAGGGGTGCCATAGCAGAGGGGCTGGTGCTCACAGCCCCCTCACACTGGGCAGTGTGGGGTGAGGGGCTGTGAGGAGTGGGGTCTGCCCAGCCCCAAGGTGAGAGAGGCTGCAGAGTGCTGGAGGGGGATGCCCCCACAGAGAGCAGATCCATGTGGGGTGGGCGCACTGTGGTAAGAGAGTACTGGGTCCCCGAGCAGGCATTAGCAGCCCTGCCAGAGCAAGGTCCTCTCCCCACCATCATTGGTATGAGGCATGATCCCTGAAGAGCCCAGCAGCCAGCGGTGCTGAGGAGCTTTGGCCAAGCAGGAGCAGAGGGTGGGAGGCCAGGAGCAGGGCAGGAGGTGCAAGCTGCGCTGGGGTTAGGGAGGAGTGCGGGGGCTAAAGGCAGAGGGAGGACAGCGCCTCGCACACCCTGCCCCAAGCCCCAGCCTGCAGCTGCAGCCCCCCAGCCCCATGGGCTCTGTGACAGAGCCAGGCATTTGATCTCCCTACTCCCTGAGACAGCACAGTCCTGCTTCTGGGGCACATCAGGGACAAGGCTGAGGGGGGGCGAGGACACAACTCAGAGCCAGTAGAGAAGTGGGAAGACAGAAACACCCCCCCACCAAAACCCCCCAGAAGCAGTATGCAGAGGTGGAGATGCTGAGAACAGGGGTGAGAGGAGGGGTGAATTTGTGAGGAGGGGTTGGCCACAGGTGCTGGCAAGGCACAGGAGTAGAGTTGAGAGGAGGGGGAATGGCACTGGCCCCAGAGAGCAGAGAGGGGTTCTGGTGTCTTGGGGGTGACCCACACGCTCACTCCCCCCGGGGCAAGGCAGGGTCCAGTCCCCCAGACTCAGGTGGTCACTTTGATCCCAAAATGTTTGCGCAGCTGCTCCAGGAACAGAAAGGTGAGAACGGTCTGAGGAACCAGCCGGACAGCAGCAGGAACAAAGCCCTGGAAGGGGACAGCAAGAAGGGGAAGAGTCAGCGTGTGCCTGCCACTGGCTGTCCCAGCAGCCCAAGCCTGGCAGCAGCACGAGTGGGCAGGCGTGGGTCAGCACTGGCTGGGCTGTGGAGCAGGCATTGTCACACCATGGCCACCACGGTGCACACAGGGCTCAGCACCATGGGCCAACCCCTCTGGCACCTGCACTGCTGCTTGGGAGCTCAATGGGTGCAGCAGGGCCACAGCTGTGGTCCCTGGGCTCAGCCCGAGTCCCACTGAGGCCAGGGCTTGCAACACCTGGGGGCCAAGCCTTGGGCTGGGCACACACAGGCCTGATGCAGGCAGCAGCTGGGCTGCCACAGCAGAACCTGGAAGGTTCCCTGCCCCAGGACTGTTCTGGGCCACAACCTCTGTCCCCAGCTCGGACCAGCCTGCCCCACCCCTGTGCCCCCAGCCAGGTACCTTGTAGAAGGCAAGTGGTCCGAGCTTGGCGGTTTCCATGGCACAGTGGACGACTCCCTGGAGTGAGAGGGTGAGAGATGAGCTGGGAGGGGCTGGGAGGCAGAAGCTGGCACGTAGAGACGGGAGGACAGGCAGCAGCAAAGTGGGCAAGGTGGGCGACTCACCTGGTACTCCCCGTGGGAGTTCATGAGGCGGGTCTTGAGCACATCCAGGGGCTGGCACAGGAATGTGGCACACAGGCCCTGCAGAGAGTCAGCCAAGTCAGGAGACCTCTGTGCCAGCAGCTGCTGTGGTCACTGCAGAGCCTCAGAGCCACACTGGGACCCAGCCTCAGGCCAGGAGCCTCCTGGAGGCACTGTGCTGAGCCGAGCCCAGAGCAGCAGCCCTGGCAGCCCCAGCCTGACGCCCTCACCCTGGCTGCAGGCGAACCCCAGAGCTGCCCCCGGCCCCCAGCCCCACTCACAGCGATGAAGCTGGACAGGAAGTGAGTGAAGACATTGTCTGACAGAAATCCAGTAGCGAGAACCAGCTGCTTGGCCTGGTCATAACAGGAAAGCTGCAGAGACATGGTGAATCAGCGACATGCTCCCCGCTCCTTGTGCACCAGGGACCATCCTGTCCCTGTCCTAGTCCCCTACTGCCCAGCAGAACTCTCCTACCTGTCCAACAGTGACAAGGGCCCCACGGAGCGATGCCACTGATGCTCCTGAGAAGAGTTTCTTCACACCCTCTGTGGACAGACAGATTTGGATCAGCACAGCTCTCTGCCATCACTCAGACTCCATTACCCCGGGAGTCTCCTTCCATGCCCAGTGTGTGTCCATAACTCCTCACACAGCTTGCTTCAAACACACCATAGCAAACAGGCTGAGGGAGTAGGGAGTCCTTCAAAGCAGCATGACCTCCTCCCTGCCTCTGCTCATCCTCTGCTCCACCCTCCTGTGCTGTTCTGTTGCAACTCCCAGCAGGTCACCCTCTCCCACCAGGTATGTGCACCCTAACCCTAATCCTAACCAGACCTTGCCCAGCCCCTGCCCCAGCCAGATGATGGGGAGATGCCAGACCCTGCCCTGCCCTGGACACCCCCAGCCCCAAGGGCATCCCCCGGCCCCTCTCCCTGCCCCGGCTGAGCGAACTTCCAGGGTGCCCTGACCTGGCACCTGCTAGGACACCAGAGCAGGCTCACCCACACGGCTGGCACAGCCTCACCTTCCCGGAGGACACGGTACATGCCATCCAGGGCATGGGAATAACTGGAAGGAGCGAGAGGGGAAGGGGTCAGGGCCCGAGGCTCCCCAGCACGGCGGCA
>NW_005054578.1:312457-314500 GCF_000277835.1 Geospiza fortis
CACTTGCGCCTGATCCGGCGGCTGCTTCATGTCGTTCTGCATCCTGGAAGGCAGAGCACTGCAGGTGAGGGGGCAGCCGGTACCCCACTGTCCCCTGCAGCACCGGGGACCCCAGCACAAGGGAGTGGTGTTGCCCATTTACAGAGGGCCAAGAAAGCTGCCTTCAGTCCCACTCGCCCTGTGGGTCACACACGGCTGGGTGCTGCCACCAAAAGGCAGAACAGCTCTGGCCATCCCGGGCACAGAGCTCCCAGCCCACTGACCACGGGGCAGGCTGGCCAGGAGAGATGTCAGGAGAACCCCAGCATAGCCACCACCCCAAATGCCATCGTGCACAGGTGGCCAAAAGCCCTGGTCGTGCAGACAGAACTGACCTGACGTTCACCATGTCTGCCGGGGTTCCCACAAACCCGCCAGTGAAACCTGTGGCCAAAGAAGAGCTGGGTCAGGGCTTATCCATCCTGAGGGAGCCAGGGCCAAGGGCCCCAGTGCCTGGCTCACCTCCTACTGCAGCCAAGAGCACTTTCTGGTAGAAGGGGGGAGGCCCCTGGTTGCTCATGCGGTTCCTTGCGGTCTCATAGATGCCAAAGCGAGTCAAGGAATAAGTCATCTGGATGGGGGAGATGAGGGGCTGTGTGGGGCACAGGGCAGCTCCCCACGGCAGCAGGCACTGCAGGAGCTCCGGGCACTCCCCTGCCGGCACAGCGAGGCGCTCAGCCCGTTGTAGAGGGCCAGGAAGCCGTCGGTGCGGATCACGTGCATCGCCATCCCCGTCATCCTCATCTTCACCTCCTGCTGCGTCTGCAGGTGCACCTGGGGCAGAGCGCAGCGCGTCAGCCCAGCGGGGCTGGGCAGGGACAGAGGGGCACGCAACAGGCGGGGACTGGAGCTGTGACAGGTTAGCAGCACTGGCACAGGAGCCAAGTGCAAGAGCTTCGGACAGCCCGGAGCAGACTGGCCCAGCCTGGCATGGAGGGGTGGAGGCAGAGAGGGAGGGAGGGAGGAGTGCCCGCCTGCAGAACCTCCCAGGCCCTGCCCTCACAGCCACCCAAGGTGAAGGGTGGCACCTGCCCTTCGGGGCACCTCAGGGTGGAAGGTGTGGGTGTGTGTGTGCCCAGCAGGTGAGTGAGCAAGGGCCCTGTGTGGGTTTGCTCAAAGGGATGCAGCTGGGCTGGTGAAATCACGGCCATGCAATGCAGCAGGCCTGCAGAGCCACTTCCCCTCCTCCTCAGTGCAGGAATCACACAGGCAGGAAGAGAACCCCACAGCTGGCCACGCGCTCCCCTTCCTGCCCGCAGCAGCCCAACGCTTCCCACCATCTCCAAGGGCAACGGTGACAGGCACAGAAGCTGGCTGGGACAGGGGAGCCGTGTGGGCTGATGCTGGAGCATGCTCTGAGCGCTGCCGAGACCACATGTGGGTCAAAGGCCCCAGGAGATAAGGAGAGCAAAGGGCTGCTGACAGGGGATCAGGCCACTACGGAAGCTGTGGCACAGCTGGGTCGTGTGACACACCGCAGGATGTTGGGAACAGCCACTGTCTCCCATATGGGGCAGCAGCAGGGGTGCAGGGGCCTGCCTGCAATCCCCACAGGTGGATTTTGGACGTCAGGGACCAGAGCTTCTGGCTGTTCACAGCCTGGGGCAGCTGAAGCGGGCAGGGCAGGCAGGGCCATGCAGGGACACAGTCCACTGCCTGCAGTCCCACGTCTGCAGGAAGGACAGGCAGGCATGGGACAGACTGGCCAGGCTGTGGTCACTGCTGGTCACTGCAGGGCCAGCAGCTGCACAGTTGGCCTAAGGGCACAAGCACTCTGTAGGTGAGCTGGCCAGGGCCTCTCACTGGGGCCAAAGTCCAGAGGTGCAATGAAGTGCCCTTCGTCCCCTGCCCTGCCAGAGCTGGAGGCCCCCCGTGCCTCCCCAGGCCTGGCACCAGCCTCTGCTGTGGGGGAACACATGGCCAAAGAAGGGTCTGTATTCAATAATCAGTGTGATTATTGATCTGGCAGAAACAGCTGGCCAGGTTGTGATGCTCGCACTGCAG
>NW_005054578.1:314517-315541 GCF_000277835.1 Geospiza fortis
ACAGCATAGGTATGCAGCCCAAACATCACAGCCATCATGCTGGCTCAGAGACAGACTTAGAGGCAGGTGCCAGACTAATTCCCTTTCTTAACGCCTTGCCAGGCACCCCACACAAGCTCCCACGGGCTGGCAGCCACCTCCACTGGGCAGACAGGGCCAGCTGGGCAAGGCAACAGGCCGAGCACTGGGGAGGTGGCACTGCCCTGCCAGGGCTGGCTCCTCTCCTGGGGCTGTGCCTGGAACAGGGGCTGTGTGTCCCAGCCTCACCCACAGGCATGGCCCTGGGAAGGGCAGGCCCTGTCCTGGGCTGCCTCCTCCCTCCCCCTCGCAGCCTGCTCCGCTGCCAGGCTCGCCGCCGCTTGGCCGGCGCACAAGGCTCTGGGCAGCGCTGGCATTTGCCCCGTGTGTGGGTGCTGGCAGCGCAGGGCTGCGCGCGGCGCCCTTTGTGCAGCGGCAGGCATGCCAGGTCATCTGCGGCGCCTAGGTGACATCTTGGCCGGAGGGCTCCGAGCCCAGTGGGCCAGCGTCCAGCACTGCCGGCCCCGGAGTCACTGCCGTGTCCAGGCAGGGCTGCCCAAGGCACCCTGCACAGCTCCTACAGCTGGCACCCCAAGCTCCCCGGACCCCTCAGCCGCATACCTACCCATGCCCCTGTGCAGGGTCCTTGTGAGCCCTGTGCCGTGTCCCTGCACAGCCACGAGTCAGCTCCAGAGCAGCAGCTGTTTCCCCAGAGCTCTACAGCTGTTCTCCAGCTCCCTCCGTTGCTCTGGGACCCTCACAGCCATTCCCGATGCCTTCACAACCCTTCCAGAACCCCCAGGCCTGCTTCTCAGAAGCCCAGAGCAGCTCCCCATCCCCTCGAAGCTGCTCTGGGACCCTCACAGCCACCCTCTCCCTTCCTCTGGCTCCCCAGTAGCTCAGAGCCAGTCCTTCAGCTGCTCCGGGATCCTCAGCACAGCTCCTCATCCCCTCGCAGCCACTCCGGGACTCTCTCAGTCACTCCGAGTCCCCCCCAAGCCATTTC
>NW_005054578.1:316378-318017 GCF_000277835.1 Geospiza fortis
CCTCCGGAATCCTCGTTCCCACCCCGCACGCATCCCCATTTCCAACCCGGGGAAGGCCCTTCCCGTCCATAATTAAGGGATTAATTAATGGGGAGCTGAAGCCATCAGCCAGAGTGAAGAGGTGCGGGAGGCGCAGGTACACACGGCAGCGTTCCAGCGTGCACACACTGAGCGCAGGGACAGTCACAGCTCCAGAATACACCTTCCCACCCCACACGCATCTCCACAACCTGTGGAAGTGTGTTCTTCTCGAAAATAACTAAGAGAGGTGAGACATCAGCAAGAGGCACTGTGAGGACGTGGGTGATGCGCTGGTACACACTTCCAGTACCTGAAGGGAGCCTACAAGAAAGATGGAGAGAGACTTTTTACAAGAGCGTGTCGTGACAGGACAAGGGGGAATGGCTTCAAACTCAGAGTAGGTTTAGATTAGGTATTAGGAAGAAATTTTTGGCTGTGAGGGCGGTGAGGCCCTGGCACAGGCTGCTGTGAAGAGAAGATGTGGCTGCCCCGTCCCTGGAAGTGTTCAAGGCAAGGCTGGATGGGGCTTGGAGCAACCTTGCCTGGTGGAAGCTGTTCCTGCCCATAGCAAGGGGCTGGGGCTGGAATGAGACGATCTCTCAAGGTCACTTCCACCCTAAACCATTCTGATGCCATGAAACGGCGAGCACGGGGATAATCGGCACTTGAGAAAGATTAATCATTTTACAGGTTTTTCTGGGTATTTATAAGGTAGAGTTCATGGTGATGGCAGGAGTAGCAGCTCTGCCAAACCGTACAGCATTCTCTGGGAGAGTGCTCCCACTGCGCACTCGGAAAGGTCCAGAGCCCGGCCCGGGCAGCAGCTGCAGCACCAGTCCCTCCACGGCGAGGCTACTCCAGAACAACAGTCCCTCCTGCTGCCTCCAGCGCTGCTTTGATCTTCTCTGCTTCCTCCTTGGAGGCGTTGGCCTTGATCTCCTGCGGAAGGGACTCCACCAGCTTCTTTGCCTGCGAGAGGGACAAAGTACAGGCTTTGTAAACAGGCTTTCACTAACTGGATTATTGGATTTAGAGCCATGATCCTGACCGCTGCTTAAACCAACCGTGGACACTCACTGACCAGCACAAACCCTGAGACTTGCACTTGAACTGTGGCATGTCCCACCAGAAGGCAGCTAACCCTGGCTGCTAGTGATGACACACCTGCTGGGAAACTTTCCTTAAACTCTTGCACAGGTGCTGCTGGCGTGCAGGCCAGCCTGCAGGAGTGGGCGCAGGCAGAGCCCCTGCAGTGCCCTGCTGGGGCAGCATCCGCCGGGCTGGCTCTGCTCATGACCATGTTTTGGTTCACATTCTTGTGCCAGCAGGAGGGGAGGCCACTGCAGGGAGTGGACACAGCTGCACTGGCTAAAACACAGCTCCAGCACAGACTATTCGACAACACAGTATTCTGACATTTCAGGGACTTTTAAAGCAAAACTACTGGTACTAAGCAGCACGGCGATGCTTAAGGCAAGCTGAAAAACTGTTGAGCTAATTTAAAGAATTTACTGCAGTGCTGCTATAGAGAAGGAAGGGAGCCCAGGGGGACAAGCCCCTGCTGCTCTTACACACAGCAGCTCTCTGCCACAGCTCTGTGGGGGTTCAGCACCCACTG
>NW_005054578.1:318151-319930 GCF_000277835.1 Geospiza fortis
GAATGCCTTTGCTCACCAGGACAGGAGCCTGTTCAGGCTCACTGTGATGAGCACAGGCAACACAACACAGGTTATTAATTTCTGAACTCTGCTCAGGAAGGCGTGACTCCATTCTAAAGCAGCACTGGTCCAGAGAGGCAGCTGTTCCTGGTTCCCTTCTTCAGTGGGAAGAAGAGCAGAGCCCAAGCCAAGTGGGACCCATGCAGCAGCAGCAGCAATGGGGCAGAGGCAGCAGGCTCCCGGTGCAGTCAGAGCCCAGGGCTGGTGGTGACAGGGTGAGCATCTGCTGGGCAGCTCCCAATGAGCTTCCTGGGGTGCAGCCAGCCCTGGTCCCGTGCGTGCTGGTCACACACCTGTCTCATCATGCAGTTGTTGCCACAGGACTGATGTTTGGGTCCCGGCAGTGCCCAAGGTAAGCACTGCATGTGCTTCCCTCCACACCACCAGCAGCCCTACAGGCCAGGGGCAGATCCACCCAAAAACCTTGTAACAACCACCTTGACTGGATGGCAGCAAAATTTACAATGAAAGGGCTTTGGCTCCACTTTGAACAGAGTCTCTGCAGGCAGAACCTCCACAGCTGTTTGTGTTGTGTGTGTGCTTCACCAACATGCTGGGCCTGGGTAGATCACACTTGAGTTTAGCTACAATAACTGGCACTACCAGCAGCTCATGCAGCCGGTGCCACGTGCACAGCCAAGCTCACTGAGCATCAGCTCTCCAGTTAATTATCTGCTGATTGTGTCCTCTACAGGATCTGGTATTTTCATGTTTGCTTGGGACCAATAAGAGATGAACAACTTCCAGAGGAACCACACTGACAGCCAGGAAATTATCCCCACGAGACAGCCAAACTTGTACCTGTGCCACGGGCTTTCTCTGCTGGCCTTGCAATGCAGCAATAAGAATTGAGGGTCAGAAGATTATCTGCAAACACTTCTGCTCTCCTGGGTTACAGCAGGAGCAGACATTGCAATACTCAACGTTGCAGCTGGAATACTGGGAAGTGCTACTATTGACCCCAAGATATGAAAGCATCACCCTGGAGATGTGCAGCTTTAGCATGCTTTAGCAGTAGCAGCTTCATCACCCAACATGCTGAGCCCACATCCAAGGTCAAGGGCCTGAGCTCAGACACTGCCCAGGGCTGAGGCCCATCTCCTCCAAGGAAAGAAGCAGCACCACCTATAAAATGAAGGGCCCTGAAAAGAGCTGGAAGCCTAGACTGCAAGATATGTGAATTACAGACTCATTTAACTTCAGAAATACACTGGTTTTGGGAAAGGCAACCCAAATCCAGCTGTAGCAAGGGATGGTGGCTACTCCTGAGCTCTGCAAGAAAGCTCATGCATGGCAGGTCTCAGATTTGGAGAAGTTGAGGCTGGCATGGACATCTCTGAGTCCTTTGCTCTGAGCCTCCTCCTTCATCCCCCTGCTTCTGACCACGGAAAACGCCAGATGAAGGCGCGACCAAATGCTGCTCCCCACGTCTCCCTGCACTGAGATGCACACAGGCAGGCTGTGCTTCTGAATGCATACATCCAGGCTCCCCTCTGAACAGAGAGCCGAGGCTGCTGGACCTGGGGGCAAAACCCCAGAGCCGGGGCAGCACCTCCTCACCTGCACGAGGTTCACTCCGGGCACGAAGTTCTTCACCTCCTTGATCAGCTTCACCTTGTCAGCGGCCTTCAGCTCTGTCAGTCGGACGGTGAAATGAGTCTTCTCCTTCTTGAGCGGGACCACCTCTTCCTCCTCCTGGAAGCAGCCGGAGCGCGGTGA
>NW_005054578.1:320500-320928 GCF_000277835.1 Geospiza fortis
AGATGTAGGCCAAAGCGGGCCGATGGGAAAGCAACAGCCGCCGTGATAAATCCATTACTATTTATCATTTCTAAACGGGATAGAAAAAATTTCATGTCCGAAGGAACAGAAATTGCTTCCTCTATGGAACGTTTGGAAGGAGAATTGGTTATATTTCTACACTGTACAGCATGGTTAACAGTAAAATTGAAGCATAATGAATGCAAATTAAAAGAAACAAAAATAAAGTCTGAAAGCCTTGTCATTTTACCTTCTTGACTTTCACTAATTGCAGTAACACATTCTAATGCTGCATGAAGCTTAATAATTTAAGACTACGCATCTACAGCACAAATACATTATATACACTGTAGGGAGGGAGTTTCAGAGGCCAGAGCTCAGTTTGAGCTGCAGCTGGCCGGTGCTGCGGGTGCGGTGTGAGGGACCTG
>NW_005054578.1:321699-329949 GCF_000277835.1 Geospiza fortis
CAGCTGGGGCCACCTGCAGCAGAGGAAACAGCTTTGTTAGCGTGTGCCTTCCTTAGCACACGTGCCCCACTGGGTCCTGACCCCTCGGGCTGGTGGCACTCACCTGTTGGTAGAGGGGCTGCTGCCCGGGCAGGTAGGACTGCTGGGCTGGCAGGCTGCTCAGAGCTGTGTCCTGGCCCGGCAGGGCAGACATAAGACCCTATGGGAACGAGGGGGGGGCTGTCAGAGGGGCTGGGGTCCATGCAGCACCCACAGGGCAGTGGTGGGTGCCCACCCCCAGGATGGGTGCATGGGCTGGAGCCCAGCCATGCCACGCCCAAGCAGGGAGTGCTCACCTGCATGCTGTAGGGCTGGTAGCCCATGGAGACAGACTGGCTGCCCATGGAGCCCCTGGTGCCCGACTGGGGTGCCTGGGAGATGGCTGGGATGCTCTGTGACTGTGAGGCTGCTGTCTGTGGGGAGAGGCTGGTGAGAGGCGGCACGGGCAGCAATGGCTCACTTCTCCAGACAAGGCCCTTGAGCCCAGAAGTGGATCTAACTCCAGCCCCCTTCCACAGCAAGAGCAGCAGATCTGGAGATCTGGAACCAAGCAACCCATCCTCCCTCCTGCTCAGAGATCTCATTGCTGAGTTTGGGTACATTGCCCAGCCCCACAGAATCCCCCAGCCCCTGTCGCAGCTGGCTGCAGGCTGCGCTGCCTCACTTGCCTGGTAGCCCTGTGTGGGTGTGGGCTGGTAGGATGAATATGCAGGGGTGGTGGTGGGCACCGCCGGCCCCTGCTGAGGCCCCTGCCCACTGCTGGCACCCGCCTGGTACATGTAGGCATTCACCATGCTGGGATCTGGGTGGAGAGAGCAGAGGATGGAGCAACCGCCCAGGGCTCTCCCCTACCCCCAGAGGCTGAGCTGCCCGACGTACCAGTGCCAGGCATGGCAGCGTAGGGCCCGGTTCCCCCTTGTGCAGCCTGGTTCATGTACACGCTGTGCATGGGAGAGCCCTCCACAGAGCCAGCAGGGCTGAACGTGCCAGGGAAGCTGGTGGGCCCAGAGGGCTGGTAGATCACCCCGCTGGCTGCGGGCATGGCCTGGAGCTGATGGGAGAAGGAAAGCCAGGTTAAAGCTGCAGTCCCTGGAACCTGGCAGGGGGAGCCTAGCCCAGCAGCTGTACCTGAGCATAAGGCAGTGAGAAAGCTGGCATCTGGGCTCTCATCTGGATGGTCTGCTTCTGCTGCTCCAGGCGCAGCTGCCTCTCCTTCTCCTGCTCCTGCAGCCTCTGGATGGCCAGCTGACGCTGCATCTCCAGGTACTCCTGCGGGGACAGGGCCGGGTGGTGGGAGCCACCACACCACACACCCCTGCCACCAGGGCAGCCATCCCTGCCCGCCCTGGGCTGCCCTGCAATACCCCGGTCGTGCTTCCCTGCCTCACCTGCTTCTTCTGCCTCATGATCTCCAGCTTCTGTGCCAGCTGGATCTGGCGCTGCCGCTCTGCCTCCTCTGCTGCACGGCGCAGCTTCTCCTGGTGCTCCTCCCGCAGCGCGTTCAGGGCCCCGCGCGCGTCCCGGATCTGGGCCAGCTTGTCCTGCAGGCCCTCATAGTACACTGGGAGAGAAGGGACAGCCTCAGGAACAGGGGACAGAGCACCTGGGCTGCCCCTGCACTGCACAGCAGCCCCTCTCCAGTGAGACTGTGCCACGGGAGTGCTGAGCCCTGACACTGTGGAAGCCGCGGCTGCCGCCCACCCACGCCCAGGGCCCGCAGCTCCCCCAGCTCCCACGCACGCCTGCGCTCGTCCAGCTGGTTGAGCAGCTCCAGCAGCTGCGGGTGCATGTTGTTGATGGACTGGAAGAGGGACAACACGGCAGAGTCGTTGGTGATGCTGCGGCCTCGCATGTGGTTGCTCTTCATGCGGTTGACGAACGTGGTGACCGCGTTCTGCAGTGCCTTCAGGAACTGCTCGTGGTTCTCCTCGGACTCACCGTTCTGGTACTGCTGCTGGAAGGAAGGAACGATGGGGCAGCCAGTCAGCTGTGACCTCCCAGTGCCAAAAGCCTGCAGAGCCCAAGAGTCGGGTGCTTCTTGCCCCTCGGTGGGTGCCAGACGCAGGCCCAGGCCCCCCCTTACCTCAACCACCCCAAGAGGGGCAGGGTGGGCTTCCCCAGGCTGCACAGCTGGCTCTGTCAGGGACAGGGGTGCTGACGGTGTGGGGCTCTTGCGAACCTCCTCCTGCTTCTTCTCCCAGTAGTTGCGGTTCAGGTACCGAGCCAGCTGCCAGGAAGAGAACGAAGATGAGCATCATGGCCTCGCAGGAGCAAGCCTGTGCTGCAGACTAGCAGGGCCAGGACCCTCACCTCTGGGTCAATGTCCTCGGCCAAGGGAGCAGAGGAATTCTGGAAAGAGACAAATGGAGAGATGCAGTTCAGCAAAACCAGAGATCCCCAGGTCCCACAGTGTTCAACTTGGAGCTGGCCATGTATGACCACCAGTGAGAGCCTCAAAGGGGACGAAGCTGGGAGGCAGTGGAGGCACCTAAGTCCTGGCTTAGAACACACCTTCCTGCTCTAAACAGAGTGAATGAGCAAGGGGTTGAACAGGGCAAATATTTTCCCTCAGTATGGGGATTAAATGGGACACAATTGGGCTCAGGAAGGGGCCTGTGTGCAGCCACTTCACGTGCAGGAGCTGCCACGGACGTACCACGGGTGGGGAGTAGAGTGTGCTGACTGGGGGAGCCGAGGACGTGACAGGAGTGGGCTCAGCCTTGGGATACATGGAGTAGGTTGTTTTCTGCCTCTGCAAAAGAGAAAATTGCCAACTCAGAGAGAGCCCAGGCTTCTCCAAACCAACCACAACACAGCCTGTGCCTGGCTCTGCTTTCACCCTCTCCACAGGCTTTGAGTCTTGCTCACACCAGGACATGTCCAGAGATCTGTTATGGCCCAGCACAGCTGGGCTGAAGAGCAACAACCCCTCCCAGACCCCAGGAGCCAACAAACCATTCTCTCCTTCTCCTCAGCCTCTGACTGAGACAAGGCAATAGCCAGCTGGAGCTCCTCCTCCTCTTGCAGAGCTGTCTCATCCCGCTTTGGAGGCAGCTGGAAGTGGAAAGATAAGGAGGTGGTCAGTAATGGGATCAACAAACAGGTCAGGATCACCAGATCACCTATGGGGCAGCTGCTCACCTGGGACTGCTGAGAGAGAGGGCTGGTCAGGTACTCAGGGGGCAATTCAGAGGTGGCAGCAGCTTTACCCTCAGTTTTCCTGTAGTGCCAAGTGATAGCATGGACTGAATGCTCCCTTCTCTGCACCAGAACCCAGCTCTGCACCATGTTCCAGCAGCAAAGCCCACTCCCAGGAAGGAAGAGGGCCCAGCCCAGCCTGCACAGCCTGGGAAGCCCCCGTTGTGCTCTGCAGGGAGCTAGTTCCACACCATGCTTCCCCCCTCAATGTCCCAGCTGTCACAGGCAAAGAAACCCACCACGAAGGGTACTGACTTGTTGAGATGCTCATAGCAGGGCTCACAGACTCTCACTTCTTTCTCAATCCCAAACTTGGGGATGGTGGAATACTTGGAGGAGCATTTTCCACAGAAGATCTGCCCGCAGGCCCGGCAGTGGTGCTGTGAAGGACAGGAGACGTGAGTGTGGTGGCAAAACATGCCTTCTCCTTTAGCCAACGTCACTCAGACACTCATTTCCCTGCCAGCAGCCAGGAAACATGGTCTGTCCCCAGCACACTTCACACAGCAAGTCCTGCAGGGAGTCCTGCAAGCGCCAAGGGCTGTGCAGAGCAGGGAGCCCAGGAGCAGCACCCACCTTGCGCGTCACAACGCCAAACTGCACTCGGCACCTGTGACACTCCTCTGCATCCACCCAGTCTGGAGCCTGTAGGGGCCAAGGGAAATGGAGTAAGGAGGGAGGAGTGCGTCAGCACCGGCCCTTTCAGGAGCTCTGATGGCAACAGGGCTCTCATGTCTTGTGGGGGAGACTGGGGGCATCTGCAGCTCAACAGGAAATATTAATCCTCAGTTATCTCCTTCTGTGTTCCTTAGAGACTGTGATGTTTTCCCAGTCAGTACAAAATTTACTAGGAAACTGTCTGCACAGCAATCACTTCAGCAATGCCCTGCTGCACGTGCAGCCTGCCAGGCTGCTGCAAGGCCAGTGAGCAGGAGGAATGATGGCTCTGACTCCCTGTCCTGGCCAGTTCTCCCAGCAAGGTCTCCAATCCGCACAAAACGGAGGAATGTGAGACCTGCAGCTTTGGCAGAAGGCGATGGGAAAGGGATGGGATGTGTGTCCCACAGCGGCTCCTCCCCATCACAGAGCTCACCCTCTCTGCAGCGAACATGGCGTCGCTCTCCTTGAACTCCGGGAAGACGTGCCCTGCAGGAGGAAAATGGAGAGAAAAGGGAGCCCCGTTGTGAGAGGAATCCTCTGGCACAGGGAGGCCACGTGCCCGCAAGCTTGTGCTACAGGTGCCAGCTCAGCACCACCTCTTGTCTTGAGCAGCACCTCCCTCTGACACACCAGGAGCAGGCTCCCCTCAGCCATGCTCTGAGGACAATCCCCAATTGTTTCCCTTACACACCCACAAGGGACATCACAGGCCTCTGGATAAGGCTTATTACTTCTCAGTACTTTGAACTGAGGGGGATAAAAAGCCCACTGGATGGGCAGGCAGGGCTGTGAGTTTCAGTTTCAGCCCTTCAAGGGCCAGAGCTTGGCAACACCAGCTGAGGATGCTGGACTGACCCTCCCAGCTTGTGCCACTGCCTGCAGAGTTTCTGGTGCACAGAAGGAGGCAGAGGCAGCAGTGTGCCCCTGCCCCAGAGGTGGACACTGCTGTCCTGGGCAGAAGGGAAAATGTCACACCAACGCTATGTCAGCAAGTGGGACCATGGACCCATCCTGGGAGCAGGAACAAAAGCCTGTGAGGAAGGAACTGCCCCACAGCAAATCCCTCCCAGAGGACACAATGACTTGCTGCCAGTCTCCCCAAGAACAGTTGCAGCTCCTGCTTTTCAGGTCTCCCTGCCAGCCCTGAAGGCTGGGCTGGAGGCCTAGGGCAAGGCTGCCCTGGTCCATTGCACTGTGCCATGTCTGCAGCAGGATTTAGTCACCCTGAAGGGTTCACTGGGTACTGGGAACCAAGGAAGAGCTCAGTGCTGCAAGTCCAGATTTTGCTCACACCAGGCATTGAACTGCTAAAGCTCCTGCAGAGCAGAGCTGCTTGACAAGGTGTCCCCTCACCTGTGGCCACAGTCCTCACCTTCAACCTTCATGATCTGGTAGGTGTCCTGCACCACCTTGTACTTGGGCTCGTTGCGGAAGGCATGAGCCCAGGCCTGGATGAGGTACAGGATCTTACTGCGGACACTTGTCTCCACTTGCCTCTGCACAGGAAGGGAGGAGAAAAATCATCTCAGAAAATGCCCCTGAAACCCAAAGGATGGTGTGAACCCCCTAAGGAGAAGCCAGAAATACCACTCAGGAAAGAGAGACTATAGAGTCCTCAGGAGAGGTAAGAGCTGTCAGAAACCTGCAGCAAGGACAATGCACAGCACAAACAGCCCCTTCAGCTGCCCCACTGCCCCCTCCAGCACAAAGAACACAATGTCCTTGTGCAGCACAGACTGAACAGAGCTGTGGCCTTGATGCTTAGAGCGAGTGCCCAGCACTCCCTCACCAGAGCCACCCATCCCACACTCAGATCTCTGTGGGAGCCCCAGCTGCCCAGGCCAGCACAGCCCACCCTGCCTGCCCCTGACAGTGCTGGGGGTGCCTGCAGGCTGCCAGCACCTCCGCTCCAGGGGAACTCAAAGCCAGCGCAGGATGTGACAAAGTGAGGACAGCTGGGACAGCTGCCCTTTGGAGGCAGGGCAACTGCACCACACTTCAGGGAAGTGGAGAAAAGTTGGCAAGCCTGTTCTGACCTCAGCCAGCCTCAGGGCCGCCATGTCATCAGCTGCCCAAGCGATCACATCCACGTGACTGGCTCTTCCAGAAATCCCCAGGAAGCACAGCAGCACTGTCAAGCTCTGATTTTAGCCAAGACCTCGGCCCACACAGCATCACTTACTGACAATTCCTGGAGCTCCAACTTCTAGAACATTTGGCAAAATCCTGCATTCCATACACATCACAGCCCTGAACCTCATCAGAACTTGGACTGTTTTACCAGCACCGGGTGTTCACAAGCAGCAAAGCTCCAGGTGTGGGAGGAGAATGGGGCAGTTGTGAAACTCCTGAGGCAGGCAAGGACTGAGAGAACCAAGAAATCCCTGGATGTGATTCGATCTCCTCAGCCCTTGGAGCGGCTGTGCTACCACACCTGGCTGTCATGCTATGGCAGTGCTCCTGCCTCAGGAGGAGATCCTGCAGGGACACTGAGTCAGCCCTAACAGGAAGGTGACACAGGACTCGCACAGCTCGTCCTCCAAGGATCTGGGTCACCTGTTTGTTTATTTCTGGTGGAAGACAGAAGCACGATGCTAATGAGCTCTTGCCTGGGTATTGCTGTTCTGAGCTGGGAGCTGGAGACAGGAGTTCTCATTTCCACTTCACTAAAGGAATTCCCCAGTCAAAGGACACGTGAAGCTCCAGCAGGTATCAGACTGGTGACAGCTTGTAACAACAACTCGTCAGTGCCAGCAGCCATGGTCACATCCTGAGCAACTCAACATGCCAGTGACATGGCCGTGACACAGAGGCAGCTCCAGCTGGTTTTTCCTTTGCTGCTTTACCTGCCTATGTGTCTCACACTGTTCCATGAAAGGGAATTCACTTTGCCACTGCCCAGGTCCTTGGTACAGGTGCCAGGCCATCATCAGTTTTCCTTTGCTGTCCCAACCCAAGTGTTGCATCCAGGAGCATTTACAATGGAATGGCCCAGGCCCCACAGCACATTGCTGCCATTTCACAGTGCAGACAAACCTCTGCTCCCACCACATCTCCTCTTCCCAGAAGCCCTCCTTCACTACCTACACTCATCCTTTCACACCACATGATAATCTGCTCTTTTCTGAAGTGCATTTTCAGTTTCCCTTCTGCTCCTTACCCAAAGAGAACACAAGAGAGGACACATATATTTCTTTCTGCTGCTGCTGCTTTTCCACAGGGAAAAAAAATGACAGTAAAATAAATCTATTTACCTTGAGTATTTCCTTCAGCTCCTCCATGGTCTGTTTATTGGCCACTTCGTCATGGACTGTTTGGCCACAGTTTTTAACCACCGACTCCATGACCTGCAAGGGCCAAGACAACATCAGCCCACAGCTTCCTGCCTCCCCTGCAACCTGTGGGGGTCTCAGCACACACTGCAGGCTGAACAGGGGGCAGTACTTAAGCTGTGAGCTGTGTTGGGGCCATGCCAATCCACTCCCTGCACTGGGAGCCAGCTGCCCTTCGCCTCCCTGGGGGGCTGGGGGCCTTCTGCTCGGTGCAAACCAACTCCAGGGAGAGCAGCCCAAGCCTCAGCTCTGCCTGTTCCAAAGCCAAGATGGAACTAAAGCATGAAGGCCCTGGCCTGATCACCCCAAAACCTCAGCGCCAGAGCTGGGAAGAGGCTGGCTCCACGCTGGCTGCAGGGAGCTGTGCAGCCTGAAGGCAGTGGTGGGAAGCCCCTGCTTGCTCCCAGCCAGGTGCTGTTACCTCCAGCGCGTACAGGGCCACGTGGGGATTCTTGTCATTCACCTTCTTCTTGATGGCGTTGACGGCGTATTTCGCCCTGGGCAGGGAAGAAGGGACATGTTCTCAGGGAGATCCCACCTGCTGCTGACAACCCACCAATCCCCACCCTGACACGAAGGGCACAGCGAGCTCAGGGGTGTGTGATTCACTGAGTGAAACTGGCAAGGAATAAGCACACTCAAGCTTGAGTTTCCCTAAGGACTTCAGGCCAGGGGTAATGTGCAGCTCCCAGGCTCTGGGAAGCACATCAGGGTGTGCTGTACGGCCCCTCTGATGCCCTCATGGAAGGGATAACGAGATGTGTGTTACAGGTCCGAGACCCTCGGAGGGTGTCTGTCCTTCCCCGCGCAGCCGGCAGAGCCGTGCCCGCAGCACTTACTGCGTGTCTCCCTGGCGGATCATGTCGCAGATCTGCAGGATGGATTCCCAGTCCGTCTCCAGCAGGAGCTGGCTCGTGGCCTTATCTGCAGAGAGCAAACCCCCGGTGGCGCCGTGAGCCGCGCTATTGCCCGCGGCTCCGCTCCGCCGCCGCCGGGAGGCTGCGGGCGGGGGGCTGCGCCC
>NW_005054578.1:330707-336252 GCF_000277835.1 Geospiza fortis
AGCTACTACAGCGAGTGCAGCGCTCTCCTGGTGAGCAGCGCCGGGGCCGCGGTCCCAGGGCGTTCCCGGGGAGGCGGGCTTGTGGGTCGGTGCCCCGGTTTCGGCCCGTGGTGGGATCTCCCTGCCCCGTGCCCTGCTCTGGCTCAGCCCGGCCCGGGTTGCTCCCGGCACACCCGCGCCCTGCTTTCCCTCTTCCCTGCAGTTCGTGGTGGACGCCTCCAACCCCACCCAGGTCTCCTCGTCCTGCATCCAGCTGCTCTCGGTCCTCTCCGCCGCGCCGCTCGCCTCCGTGCCCGTCCTGGTGCTCTTCAACAAGATGTGAGGAGGAGGCCACCGGGGGTGCCGGGAGCAGGGCTGTGCTCTGCTGCTCTTCCCGGGCTGCAGAGCCCTGAGCCGGGGCTGGCCGGGCACGGGAGCATCGGGCTTGGCTGCTGCTGCAGCTCCCGTCTCCCCGCTGCAGTGACCTGCCCTGCTACATGTCGCTGGTGGAGATGAAGTCGCTGTTCCGCATGCAGGACATGGTGTCCTGTGCCACGCAGCCCATCACCATGCTGGAGATCAGCGCCCGCGATGGCACCGGGCTGGCCGAGGTGCTGCAGTGGCTCCGGAGCGCCCTCCGAGAGCCCTGCTGACCCCAGCCGGCAGCCCGGGACACTCCTGCCACGCAGGGAGCTAGCCAAGGAGCAGCTGCCCTGCCTGGGGCTGGGAGCAGAGCCCAGGACAGCGCCTTGGGCTGTTGATGGACTGGATCCCTGTGGGACTTCACAGTAAAACTCCCACCACACTGTCCAGGCTGGTGCCTGCCTTGTGCTCGGAGGGAAATCCTGGGCTTTTAGGGAAGGGACAGGCAGAAGCCACAGAGGCCAGACTGTGCTGGCAGCTCCAGGCACAGGAGGGGCTCCTGCAGCAGGGCTGGAGGCTGCAGCAGCGCCTGAGCTGAGCTAAGCACGGCAGGGGTGGGTAAGGGCCCTGGGTTTGGAACTGAGTGCACGGGGGGCTCCTGCCAGCAGCCCTGGCCATGTGAGCCTCAGGCCAGCCCAGGCACAGTGGGGTGACCCTGGGGAAGGACTGGGTGACCTGCTGGGTGTCAGGAGCCAGGACAAGGCCAGTGATGGGGCTGCCTCAGTAGGCATGTCTCACAAGCTGCAGCAAGTGCCATCCCACAGCTGCTCTCCAGCACTCACCTGGGCTCAGGCAATTTCAGAATGGGTCACGCTGGAAGGGACCACCCTGGGTCATCTGGTCAAGCAGAGTCATCCCAGAGGACATGGCACACGATTACATGCAGGCAGTTCTGGGCTATCTCCAGTGAGGAGGGCACCACACCCTCTCTGGGCAGTCTGTGCCAGTGTGCTGTCACTGGCACAGGGAAGTTCTAACAGTATCACAGAATATTGGAAGGGGGCCATCAAGATCATATTCAGGTGGAACTCCCTGTGCATCAGTTTCTGCCTGTTGCTGCTTGTCCCGGTGCTGGGCACCGTGGAGCAGAGCCTGGGCCATCCCCTGACACCTCCCTGCTGACAGAGGATGAGGTCCCCTGTCAGTTGTCTCCAGTGCCTGTTCTCATTAGGTGCTTCAGTCCCTTCATCATCTCTGTAGCCTCTGCTGGGCCTGCTCCAGGAGTTCCGTGTGCCTCCTGTCCTGAGGAGCCCAGAACTGGACACAGCACTCCAGCTGCAGCCTCAGCAGGGCTGAGCAGAGGGGCAGGATCATTGTGAGCAATGCTTTTCCTGATGCACCCCAGGAAGAGCTGGGGCTGTGTAGAGACCCTGCCCTGTGCCCACACCACTAAGAGTGTCTATCCATGCTGATAACACCCTGTGCCCTCGCTGGTGGCCCAGCCCAGCCCAGCTGGGCAGGCAGCTGCCTCAGCAGGCAGCCCTGGTGCCAAGTCTGGGACTGGTGGCTGCCCGTGCCTGGCACACGGCACAGCACAGCCTGCCTGGGCCTGTCGGCGCTGTGGCACCGGGGCAGCTCCATCCCAGGGCCTGCCAACAGCACGGCACGTCAGGGAGCGGCTCCTGGGGCTGCAGCTGCTGCCCCGAGATCGGGAGTGGCAAGGGGGGTGGCAGTGCCCCTCACTCCAGCAGCCTGGCTGCACTGGGCTCTGCCCCAGGCAGCCCCAGGGGAAAGCAGGCTGTGCCAAGGAGCCCGAGCACAGCCTGACACTGCTGCTGAGTCACCACCAGCACTGACACCAGCCCGAGCACTCCTGCACAGCAGCACTTTAATTGAGCCCACAGAGGCCCTGCCCAGCCCAGCACTCAGCAGCATGGTGATTCCTCCAAGTCCGCCCCACCAGGCAGTGCCGTGGCTGCTGGGGGTGGCCCAGTGACCTTGTTTGTGGCACTGCAGTCAGCCAGCTGCTGTCCTGGTGAGCCAGGCACCGGGCTGGAGCTGGCTCCATGCCTGCTGCCCCTAGGCGGGTGAAGGTGGTTGTGGAGAAAGCTCCATGGTCCCCAGAGGATTCTGAGAACCGCCCAGGGCACACTGGCAGGAGGGAGAGCTGAGGGGCTGTTCTCTGCAAGTAGTGAGCCCCACGGAGCAGGGCTGTGAGGTGAGGCAGGCCTGCTGTGCCCTGGGGTGTGACAGCAGCTCCAGGCAGCAGGAGCACCTGTATCCGTGGGACGCAGCATTCCCAATGACACCTCCCAACGGGTCCTTGGCCATGCAAGAGGAGGATATTCCCCAGCACTCCGTGGTCCCCCAGCTTCCAGCGCTGTGTTGTGATGGACAGATTCAATCCCAGCTGCAAACAGAGTCCGTTCCATCCCATTCCTTCCTGTGGAGCTTGACACCAAGAGGACAGAGTCCCTAAGATCCCGGGTCCTTGTCCCAGACCTGCCTCCATCCTCAGTAACACCAAGGGCCGTTCATCCCTTGGGACAGGCAGGGCAGCGTGTGTGCACACGGCTGAGCTCTGGGTGCCTGGCAGCCCCTCCCCACTGCCCTTCAGGCTGGCCTCACCTGGCACTCAGCAACGCCTGCCTCTCTGCTCGTACACGGAGCGGAGCTTCTGCATGAGAAACAGCTTATCCTCCCCTTCCTGCAACATCAGAGACAGCACTGGGGGGGCGAGCGGCTGCCCTGCTGGGGCCACAGCCCACACTGGCAGTCCTGGGGCTGGAGCAGGCTGTGAAGAGCAGGGATGGGCAGGGGCAGTGCTCACGTTGGCAATCTGCTCCTGGAGCAGGCAGATGACCCTCTGGTGGCCTCTCACCACCTGGATGTTGAAGTAGATCACAGCTCTGTAATGACAGCAGGGTGGGATGGTGGCATCAGGCAGGAAGCTGAGGGACACTGCTCCCGGCACTGGGATGGGGCACAGGGCTCTGGAGTGACACCTTGGCTCCCAGGTGCTTAGGGCTGTGGCAGCAGGACTCGCAAAGTGAGGGCCCGGGGTTCAGCTTTGGGCTCGGGTCCATACTCACATCAGGGCCACAGACGTGAAGAACAGGAGGCATGTGTTCTCCAACAGGTGCTGGTAGACCCAGGCAAACCAGGTGATGTTGGGGTTGGACTTCTCCAGCACTAGCACCCACCTCTTCCCTGACTTGTAGATGGTTTCCAGCCCCCGGAAGGGACCGCAGGTTTCTGATGGCTGCACCCTGAGCAAACACACCAACAGGGCCTTCAGAACAACGGGCAACTGTAACTGCTGTTAAAGCAACTGCTGGCCCCAGAGCAGGGCACTGCCTGTCTCAGGGGTCCAGCCCTCCAGGACCCAGGCTCACTGTCCCCAGCACCCCCAGGGCTGGACAAGGGAGTCCTCATGCCTGCCCCCTGCACCAGGAACAGCTGGGGGATGCCAGGGACAGGGGCATCCCAGCCCCTCCTCCTCCAGGCAGCCAGGGTCCTGTGCCCTGAGCCGTGGCCTGCTGGGTACTCACGACCAGATGGTGTAGGAGAGGAAGGCAGCTGCACCCAGGAAGGAGGGGAAGCACAGCAGAGTGATGAACACGGTGCTCATGCGTGAGGCTTGCCAGGGCTTGCTGGGGGACTGGCAGTTCCGCAGCAGGCTGGTCTGTGGGTAGGGAGCAGTGTCCCGTGGCTGCCGGCCCCTGAGAGCAGTCCCTGCTGTCCCCTCCCTGCTGCCCACGGGGAGCCAGCCCATGAGCTCGGGGCCGTGCTGTCCCCAGAAGGCCCCGCTCAGCCCCACAGGGATGAGGCTGCTCTGTGTGGCACCACTGCTGCAGCACAGGCTGACAGGGCACAGTGCCGCCGCAGTTCCACCCCACGGGGAGTTGCAGGGGGTGGGGGAATCACACCTTTTTGATATAGAACAACAGCAGCAGCTTCAGCATCTGCACAGCTGGCAGGAGTGGAGCAAAGAGAACGCCCAGCCTGGGAGCAGGGGAAAGACGAGCTTGTCTGGGTCTGAGCCCCAGGGGACACAGTGGTGGGCACAGCCACAGCACCCACAGGGCTCCTGGAGCCTACAAGGCATTTGCCAGCAGAAGAAGGAGCTACATTAGGCAGAAACATCTCACCAGGTCAGGGTCTGCCCATAGATCAGCTCCAGCACATTTCGGGCGATGTCAAACTCTGGCCTCTGCTTTGTCTTCAGCCTCTTCTCCAGAATTAGCCTGGGTGGAAATGAACTCTGCCCCACGCTGCCTGGGGGCACTTGACACCCCACCTTCCCCCTCTGATGGCAGCAGAGCCTGGGTGCACCAGAGAGCTGGGGCCACGCAGGGATGGCACACTGGGGGGCCATGTCTTGGGGTCCATCACCTCCAGATCAGCTCCCCGAAGAGCGTGTCCAGCAGGGTGAATATGAAATCCATCACCATGAAGCGGTACAGCTCCTGCCCCACACACGTCTCCCAGCACTGGGGAGACAATCAAGCATGGCATAGAATCACAGGCTGGTTTGGGTTGGGAGGATCCCTAAAGCTCATCTCCCTCCCCACCCTGCCATGGGCAGAGACACCCTTCCACTAGACCAGGTTGCTCTGAGCTCTGCCCAACCTGGCCTTTTACAGTTCCTGGGATGGGGCACCCACAGCCTCTCTGGGAACCTATGCCAGAGCCTCCCCACCCTCACAGGGAAGAATTTCTTCCTGATATCTAATACGGAAGACGCCACCAGCTCCTTGCACAGCCCCGTGCTCAGCCCAGCCCTCCATGGCCCTGAGGCAGTGGTGCTCACCTCCTCTGTCGAGCAGATAACGCTCCGGCTGAGCCAGTGGTAGCACAGCAGGCTGAGAATCACCACCTTCAGGATGAGGTTCCTGGGGAGCAGGAGCAGTGCCAGAAGTCCCTGAGCCCGGGGGATGGAGGGGCCGAGCCCCACAGATGGGGTGCCTGGCCCCAAAGCCTCCTTGCCTGCCTCAGGTGCAGGTGCAGAACGCTCCCTCCACCACAGCCCAGCCAGCCCACCTGAAGATGGCCACGGAGACCTGTGTCACTGGGGAGTCCTGCTTCTCCCACATCGCCAGCAAGTTGAACAGGTGGGGCACCAAGGCATTGAGGAGGGACACCACAAGGGGCAGGACCATCTGAATGGCTTCTTGCTGCCATCTGCCACTGCCCTGCGCTT
>NW_005054578.1:336264-338420 GCF_000277835.1 Geospiza fortis
AGCAGGTACTGGCTGAGTGCACAGCTGTTGGCAGCCAGCTGTGGTGTCCTTGGCGAGAGCAGCACATGCCCAGACCAGGAGCAGAGCTGCAGTGGGGCTGTCCCTGCCTCTCTCCCCAGTACCCCAGCCCTGTCCCTCCAAGGCCAGGGCAGGGGATCCCGGGGTGACAGGCGGCACTCACCACGTGCATGTGCTCCAAGAGGTAGTGCACAGCCAGCACGCAGCCCGACACCCAGCCCAGGGCCAGCAGCCAGGCCAGCAGCAGCACCAGGCCCTGCCCCAAGCGGCTCTGGGAGCGGGAGCGGGAGCGCCGCTCCGCCAGCAGCTCCTGCAAGAGAGCAGAGCAGAGCTGCCAAATCCACCTCGGGTCTGGAGCAGGGCTTTGTCCCACTGCAGCACCGCAGGGCCCAGAGGGGCGACGGACAAAGCACAGCAAGGCTGGGGGGGGGTGCTTTGCTCCTCCACCTTCAGCTGTGTGCAGATGTTCTCGCACTGCAGCTTCACCGAGCGCCTCTGGATCACCTTGAAGTCCCAGGCACAGAAGACCTTGATGGCCAAGTCCCCTGTGGAGCTCTTCACGCTCTCCCGAAAAGAGCGGGACACACTGCAGCGAGGGGAAGGGCGTCAGGGATGAGGGCTGGCTGAAGGGGAAAGCTTCAGTGCCACAGGTGCCCCTGACCCACCTGTACACCAGCAGGATGCAGGTGACAAGGAAGGAGGCCCCAACACTGAACAGGTAGGCCAGAGGCAGGTTGTAGGGGAGCAGGGGGGCTGGGAGGGGGCACACGCTGCCCTCAGGAGTGGAGGTGCAGGGGTCGTTCAGGGTGGCGTTGCTGTAGTAGCCGTAGTACAGCAGCGAGTGAGTGAAGTGGCCCTGTGGGAAAGCACACGAGGGGCCCACGGTGACCTCGGCAGCGCTCGCAGCTTCCCACTTAGCCTGGCACTCTGTGCCAGCCTCAGGACACAGAGCCTTGGGCTGGGGCAGCACCACCTTGTGCACCCACAGCACCTGGGGCCCAGGCTGGGCAAAGGCAAGAACTGGGGTATCATTACAGTGGGAGAGTGGGGCTGCCCACCAGGCTTGGCACAGCCTGGGGGTGCCTGGGCCATGCTTACCGCTCCTGTGAGCAGCTCCAGGCCACTGAAGGGCTGGGAACTGACTGATGCACTGGGGTACACGGCCTGCAGGACCACCACGAAGGCCAGGAGGATGAAGAATGAAAAGAAGTTCAACATAAGGAGTGTCTTGAGGAAGAGGAAGTAGGACAGGACACTGGAGCCAAAGCGGCCACCAATCTGCTTCAGGGCATAGTGCCCGGGCTGTGCAGCACGGAGCAGGGAGAGGAGCCTGTACCAGAGACCTCGGCAGCCCTGGGGAGAGGAACATGGGAGAGCAGTGAGGCTGGAGCCAGCACTGAGCCCTCCCAGCCCCTGTGCAGACCTGTGCCTCTGACTTACAAGGCCGACGCAGACCCTGGACCAAGCACAGGGTGAAACGGGGGCCCAGCCATGGGCGCGCTGCCTCACTGGGCCCCTCTGCCCGCTCAGCTGCCGCCTGCCCAGGAGAGAGGGGGGTCAGGGGGTCCCACAGGCCCGGGACAGCTCCGGCTGGGGGAGCCCTGCCCAGCTGGCGCTGATGGAAGGGGTCCTACCGGAGGATGCGTTTCTCCGCCAGGCTGAGGGGCATGGTGAGCAGCATGTGGCTGCACTGGCTGGGCGAGAGGCTCAGCAGCTCCTTCACCAGCAGGCGCCGCTTCTCTGGGGCACAAGGGCTCAGTGGGACACGGCCCGCCGGCTCACAGCCTGCCTGTCCCTAGCCCAGAGCAGGGACAGTGCGCGGGGCCGTGCTGCGCGGCAGAGCTGCTGCAGGGGCGGGCGGCTGCTCTGGCGCCGCAGCCGCGCCGTGCGGTTGCAGTACTGCGAGATGACGGCCCCGAGGCTGCGTCCTGTGGGCCAGAGCAGGGCTTGGGCAGAGCTCCAAGGGGCTCTGGGAGCTGGGGAAGGGGCGGATGTGGGTGGCACCTACCGATGGTGCGGCTGGGCATGCTGGCCAGGATCTGCAGGGAGGCAGAGGAGTGCCTGGGGTGCTCCTCACCTTGCCTGGGCTCTGGCCAGGCCGTGGCACAGGCTTCTGGAACAACCAAGTAGGCTGGGGA
>NW_005054578.1:338482-339206 GCF_000277835.1 Geospiza fortis
GGGTGGCACCTACCGATGGTGCGGCTGGGCATGCTGGCCAGGATCTGCAGGGAGGCAGAGGAGTGCCTGGGGTGCTCCTCACCTTGCCTGGGCTCTGGCCAGGCCGTGGCACAGGCTTCTGGAACAGCCAAGTAGGCTGGGGACTCTGGGAGGGGGAAGGCAGGATGTAGAGAGGCCACGGCTCATCCCTGTGTCCCTGCTGCTCTGCTCCAGCACACAGGCTAGGTGTGTGCTCCTCCCAGAGCACCCCTTTCTCCAGGAACGCTTTCTGTGTCCCCAAGATCCAACCTCCCCTGGATTGTCCTGCTCTGCACTGGCCAAGGCATCAGCAGGCTCCTGTGAATGCTTTGGCCACAGCATTTTGGCACAGCTGGCCCAGCAGAGGGACGGCCCTGGGCACACACACTGTCCCCAGCCTGCCCCGGCTGAGGCTGCGGTGCTTTACCTCTGGCCCTCTCCTGCATCTCCAGCTCCAGACCTGCCTCGATCAAGCTGCTCTGCTCCAGGATGAGCTGGTGGAATGAGGTGTGCAGGGCTCTCTCGTTGTCCGGACTGGGCTCCTGGCTGAAGGAACACAGGGACACGGTGGCACGGACACCTGGCGCCTGCAGGGCACGAGGTCATAGCCCATCGTACCTGGGCATGGCAGGGCGCGGGGGGAGGTCACACTCACCCATCGCTCTCGGAGCCCTCGGGGACGTGCAGGGTGATGGAGGGCGGCTGG
>NW_005054578.1:340872-345981 GCF_000277835.1 Geospiza fortis
CGGCTTCTGTTTCTTGACCAACCAGTGGTCCTGGACACGGGCTGAGGATGTGTTCATCGGAGCAGACTCTGCCCGCGCTGCCATCACCTTCAGCTTCTTCTCCATCTTCTCCTGGGTGAGTGAACCCCTCTGCCCCACTTGGGGGGAGTGCAAAGGGGCCCCCTGCACTCCACAGCGTGGAACGGCCTTGATGCTGCTCCCCTTCTCTCTGCAGGCACTCCTGCTCACCTTCGCTTACAAGAGGTACAAAATGGGGGTGGAGGACTTTGCTCAAAGCTATGCTGACCCCAGCCCGGGGGTTCCAACTCCCTACTCCAGCTATCCCAACATCAGCCACGAGAGCTACCAGCAGCCGCCCTTCACGCACACGGCGGAGGCCCCGGAGGGCTATCAGCCTCCTCCGGTGTACTGAGCCCTGGCTGGCTCCCATGGGACGGCTGCACAGTGCAATTCCTTCCGCGGGGTGGGAGGGAGGGGTCTGCGCCTTGGAGGGGACTGTGGGGCAGGAGGGTGATGGCTGCTTTGTTTGAAGGTGACTGGGCCTTTTCATGGGGTGCAGGAGGGGCTTCTGCCTGGTCCCAGAGCTGAGATCCTCACTGGAGGGTCCAGAGCCCAGTGTGTGATTTGGTGGGTGATTGGGCACACCATGATTTGCAGCTGCTGGGTGAGCAGTGCAGCTGCAGGAGGTTGGGTGTGCGGGCAGCCCTGGCACGTACAAGCCTCTGCTTTTGCTGTGCTGCCTTGGTGGTGGGCTGCAGTTTACGCCCCCGGCCCTGGCCAGGTTCTGCCCCTGTGACTGTGCCCTGGTCCGTCCTGTCTCCAGTGCCTTTCAGCCCTGCTGGCTGCATTCCCCCAGAGCCATCTCTCGCTGCTGCAGCACAGCCAGGCCCAGCTCTGCCTTCCCGTGCCTTCCCCCCGCGGCTGCTTCTGGGCCAGCTCTTGCCAAAGCCCCCTCTTCCCTTCTCTAACGCCGTGCTGTGCCTTCCCCCAGCCTGCACTAGAGCTGCTGGTGCTTGGATGATGTGGCTTGGGGTCTGTAGGAGCAGTGAGCACTGAGATCCTCAGCAGGGCCATGGCTGAGGCCATCCTGGAGCACTTTCTTTCCCTTGTGTGCCTGCCCGAGTGCTGCTGCGAGGCTGAGCTCCTGCAGCCTGCCCGCGGCTCCTGCCTGCACTCCAGCCACACCAGGAGCCTGTGGGCCATTCTCAGGTTGTGTTTGCTGCTGTGCTGTGGTAAAGCTGCTCCCAGCAGCCGTGTGTGTGGGCCACCCCTGCTGGGGCCAGCGTTTGAGTAGTTGTCACTGTAGGTTGGAATAAACTTTTTCACCAAGCCACCCTGTGAGCCACCACGTGCCTTTTGTCTCGGGGAAGCAGAAAAGGCTCCTGCCTTCTGCCCCTCCAGGGCTTGGGGTGCGGGGTGGGGCAGGGCAGCCCCTGCCAGCTGCTCTGTTGCAAACAGCACACTCACGCTGGTGGGTATTTTTAGGCCGCCCTCGTCATGCTCCCTGCTCTGAGCAGAGCTCCAACCCCAGGCCTGTGAGCAGCCCTCCCACCCTGTGACCAGCCCATGCTGTCTCACTGCCAGGAAGACTTAGCAGAATGCTCTGGTAAAAAATACACACACAAATTAATTAAGTTATTTATTAACCTAAAGCAGCAGCGGAGCCTTCTCAAGCCCTGGGGAGAAGCCCAGCCTGGCAGTCAAGTGCTTGTGAATACAATAATTCTCACCTGAAACATGGGGGCAGCAGGGGGGTTCAGGCAGCTCTTGGAGCCTTCCAGGGCACAGACAAACAGCAGCCCTGGACTCAGATGCAAAGGTCTGGCCTGGCCAGAACAAAGAGCTACTGCTCGGAGCCTGTGGATGCTGGGAAAAAAACATTTCCAGGAAAAAACCCTTTTGCAGGCAATAAGGAAACAACAACCTCCCAGAATCTGAGTCTGACAAAGAGGGAAGAGGATCCTTCAGTCAGTTTAGAGCAGACTAAGAGTCAGCCTCGAGAATCTGGGAAGGCTGAGGAGAAAGCAAGAGACATGACTGGACTGGAGAAGCAGCTCCTCAGGAGAGCCCCTTTACCAAGCAGCTGGATCTTCCCTGGAATAATTGTCCAAATCTTGGTAGATGAAACTCTGAGCCTCCAAACCCCTGACAGGTAACATAGCACCAAAATGGCAGCACCAGCCTTGAACCTGAGAAAAACTGCCCTAAATTTGGAGGAGGCTCTTCCTGGGACCAGTTCTTCCAAACGAGTCTGTCACAGCCTGCTAGAACACAGCCAGCCCTTGAGGTTCAGCAGCTCAGGAGAGTCAGCTGCAGGCCTCCTCCTGTTTCAACAATAATTGACACCAGTAGGCAGGCTGGCAGAGAGGCTGGGGGCCTGCCCAGGGCTGGGCTGACGCGTGTGTCAGTTTAAAAGCTGTGTCACAGCTCTGTGACAAGGGACAAGTTACCTCAGACTGTTAAGGAAGGAAGCTAAAAATTGCATTAAAAATACTAATAGCTGTACAATGTCTTGAGAAACCTGGAATGTAGCAACAGTGCACAAGAGAGAAGGGCTGCATTCACAGGCAGCAGAAGCAGCACTGGTGGCAGCCTGAGCACACTTGGAGCCCTGTGAGAGCTGGCCAGAGCCACAGTGAGCAGCAGCACTGCAGCCTGGCTCCACGTGCAGTGCCCCAGGGCCTGTGTGTGGCAGCACCAGCGACTGTGCTGGTCTCTCTCCTTGTTCTGACATGGGAACTCACTCTAGCCAGGCTTTTGCTTCAGCTTCCACCAGCATCAGGCGTGGTGGATCCTCAGTTGTGGCGCTTGGCGTGGGGAGGTTGGGTGGGGAGGGCTGAGGCACTGAACAGTTTGTTAAAGTACAGAGAGGCCTGTGAGCCACAGCACTGAGCTCCCCTCCCCTCCGTTTTCCCAGCAGTCAAGTGAAGATCTTGTGAGGGGCGGCTGTCTCCAGCTGCCTCAGGCCCAGGGGCACGTTCTCCTTGTTGTCTGGCCCGGGCTGCTGGGGCCGCAGGCGGAAGTAGCAGGCTCGGCACACCGAGTGGTACTTGTCAGCTCCTCCAATCACTTCCACCTGGCAGGGAAACATGGGGAGTGACTGCAGAGCCCTGCTCCCGGAGGGAGTCTGTACCAGCGGGACTGGAAAGTGAAACAGTTTCTGTTCCAAGGGCACTCACCTCCCGCTCTGCTCCCAGCCTCTTGGTGTAGGAGGCCTCTCGGAAGCACTCCATGCACACAGCGTTCAGCTTCACCACGCTCTCTGCCAGCGGCACCAGGTTCAGGATGCTCCCAAAGGCCTGTGAGACAGCACGGAAGGTGCTGCTGGGTGGGCTCCACGAGGGTCCCAAAGCAGCTGCGGTACCAAAATGAGTGTTTTACCTTTCTCTGGAAGGTGCCATCCAGAGCAGCAACAATGACGGTTTTCCCAGTGTTGGCCATTGTCTCGCAGAACTCCACAATGTCTGGGAACTGGGGGGGTACAGGCACATTGTAAAGAAGGATGGGGGGCAGCACTTGGCTCCAGATCCCACAGTGCGTGCCCAGACAGCAGCACCAGGAACAAACAAAGTCAGAGCCACGTGCCCTGTCTGTGAAACAGGCTGCAGTCCCACCGTGCTGTCTGCAGGGACCGCAGGGAAGGAGGCTTTGATTGTGAGCACTTTGAGTGTAAGCACAGGCCACACGGATCAAACCCCCCAGGGCATGACCCCCCACCCTGTCCTACGAGGACACAGAGCCTGGCCTGCACAGGAGCAGCGGGGAGCGTGTGTCCCGCGGAGCCCAGCACACCCAGCCCAGCCGTGCACTTACGAACTGGCCCTCATCGATGCCGATGACGGCGGCCCTCAGCGCCTCCTGGTACACGTCCTGGAGGAGCCCGGCGGGCAGGGCCTCCATGGTGCTCCTGCGGGCAGGGAGCGAGTGAGCCGGGCAGCCCCGTGAAGCGGGGAGTCCTCCCGCCCCGGAGCTCACCTGTCGTGTGTGCAGACCCCGGAGGAGCTGTAGCGCGTGTCCTTGGCGTACTTCACCAGCAGGCACCGGTACTGGGCGAGCTGGAACCCGGAAGTAGCAGGCTCGGCACACCGAGTGGTACTTGTCAGCTCCTCCAATCACTTCCACCTGGCAGGGAAACATGGGGAGTGACTGCAGAGCCCTGCTCCCGGAGGGAGTCTGTACCAGCGGGACTGGAAAGTGAAACAGTTTCTGTTCCAAGGGCACTCACCTCCCGCTCTGCTCCCAGCCTCTTGGTGTAGGAGGCCTCTCGGAAGCACTCCATGCACACAGCGTTCAGCTTCACCACGCTCTCTGCCAGCGGCACCAGGTTCAGGATGCTCCCAAAGGCCTGTGAGACAGCACGGAAGGTGCTGCTGGGTGGGCTCCACGAGGGTCCCAAAGCAGCTGCGGTACCAAAATGAGTGTTTTACCTTTCTCTGGAAGGTGCCATCCAGAGCAGCAACAATGACGGTTTTCCCAGTGTTGGCCATTGTCTCGCAGAACTCCACAATGTCTGGGAACTGGGGGGGTACAGGCACATTGTAAAGAAGGATGGGGGGCAGCACTTGGCTCCAGATCCCACAGTGCGTGCCCAGACAGCAGCACCAGGAACAAACAAAGTCAGAGCCACGTGCCCTGTCTGTGAAACAGGCTGCAGTCCCACCGTGCTGTCTGCAGGGACCGCAGGGAAGGAGGCTTTGATTGTGAGCACTTTGAGTGTAAGCACAGGCCACACGGATCAAACCCCCCAGGGCATGACCCCCCACCCTGTCCTACGAGGACACAGAGCCTGGCCTGCACAGGAGCAGCGGGGAGCGTGTGTCCCGCGGAGCCCAGCACACCCAGCCCAGCCGTGCACTTACGAACTGGCCCTCATCGATGCCGATGACGGCGGCCCTCAGCGCCTCCTGGTACACGTCCTGGAGGAGCCCGGCGGGCAGGGCCTCCATGGTGCTCCTGCGGGCAGGGAGCGAGTGAGCCGGGCAGCCCCGTGAAGCGGGGAGTCCTCCCGCCCCGGAGCTCACCTGTCGTGTGTGCAGACCCCGGAGGAGCTGTAGCGCGTGTCCTTGGCGTACTTCACCAGCAGGCACCGGTACTGGGCGAGCTGGAACC
>NW_005054578.1:347801-348913 GCF_000277835.1 Geospiza fortis
TGTGCTGTGGGCCACAATCCCATCACTGCACAAGGCAGCGGCTGACGGACTGGGAAACAATCTGAGCTGCACATTCGGGCTGCGCCACCTCCTCTGCACGGAGCAAAGCGTGCCCAGGTGTCCCAGGTGTCCCTAGGTGTCCCTCTCAGTCACTTCCTCCTTCCAGAGGCATTTACCTGTGCGGACACTCGGCAGGGGCCCACCTGGCAGCCATGGTGCTGTCCACAGACTGGACGGAATTCCAAGTGGTGCCAGATATCAAAGGTAGCGTTGCCATGTCCCAGAACAGGGTCGGGAGGAGAACTGGTCTCTGCGCCTGGGACAAGGCTGTGGGGCTGATTATGCTAACTGGTTATGAGTGCCAGGGCTGTGGGAGGCAGCCAGGCTGCAGCTCCTCCTCTGCCCCCAGGAGCGGTGCTGGTGAGCGGCCTGTATGACCTGGAGCCCATCCTGCACACCTACGTGAACGATGCTCTGAACATGAGCCGGTGAGCCCCCAGGCTGTGGGGACAGAGCACGGGCAGGGGTGCCAGTGGCTCTGCAGCCACTCTGCCCTGTGCCTGCCCAGCTGGGGAGTCCAGCTGCTGGCACGGAGCAAAGCGCTGCATCAGCTCCACCGGCGTGGCTCCTGCAGGGAGGTGGCCCAGAGGAACAGCCCCATGAGACTTGTCACCCCAGCAGCACCAGCAGCCTGTGAGGTGCTCGTGGCTGTGGCCCAGCATGACTCCCCAGAGTTTCGCAGGCAGTCCCAGGAGTACAGCCAGGTGAGCTCCAGCTGGTCACAGGAGCATGGCCAGGTGAGCTCCAGGCAGTCCCAGTACAGCCAGGTGAGCTCCAGGCAGTCTCAGCACAGCCAGGTGAGCTCCAGGCAGTCCCAGTACAGCCAGGTGAGCACCAGGCAGTCCCAGGAGCACAGCCAGGTGGGCTCCAGGTGGTCAGAGGAGCATGGCCAGGTGAGCTCCAGGCAGTTGCGGGCTTTAGCCAGGTGAGCTCCAGCAGCACCCTGCTTGGCTCTGGCGGGGACGCTGCTCCAGGCAGCCCTCACCAAGTTACCCAACCGGGAGGAAGAGCTTCTGTGGTGATGCAGAGCAGTTTCTGGCTCTGTGGAGGAC
>NW_005054578.1:348942-350854 GCF_000277835.1 Geospiza fortis
AGGGCAGGGGGAGCTTGGGGTCCATGCTGGGCACCGCTCTCTCCGCAGGCCCTGCGTGCAGCAGGCTGGTCTGTCTCTCTGCTGGACCTGGCTGGTGTGGATCACTTTGATGTCATTGAGAGGCTGTCAGAGGACAGCTATGTCCTCACTCAGGTAAGCAGGAGGGCCGTGCCAAGGCGGATCAGGTGGGCTGCCACCTCCCTGAGGAGAGGTGCAGGGTCAGGGGCTTTTCACAGGGTTTGGTTCCTCACCCCAGGTGATTCTGAACATGATTTCAAGAGCATGATGGCACCTCAGGAGTAAAGAGATGGGGACCGTGGCCCTGTGTGGTGGCAGTGGGCATCTGGCGTCCCCCTGCCTGCTGCCCCCTCAGTCTAACACAGGGCCATGGCTGCTCAGACCCACACTGTGCCCTCTCTGCTCAGCCCAGCCCAGACTGGTGCCCCTTCCCTGCAGTGCTCCTGCCCGCTGGAGCAGAGGGGACTGAGGGCTGCAAGGCTCTGACTGGGCAGCTGGACCATGAACTTTGTTCCCTCAGCGTCCTTTAAACTGCACATTGGCAATACAAAATAAAATGGGAATTACTGCTGCCTGGGGTAGTGCTTCCCAGGGAGCCAGTGAGTGCACGCCTGAAGCAACTGCTGCTGAGAGAATCCCTTCTTCCAGTGCAGAGTTCTGGGACTGGCTGGCCCAGAACATGACAGGGGAGCCTGGGGAGCCCACCTGCTGCTGTGGGACAGAATGACATAAGCCTCTGTGAATGGGAGTGACACAGCCAACTGGGCCAGGCTGGGCTCATGCTCTGGGACAGACCTGGCCAGACACAAACCTTGGCACTGCTGTGCAGCAACCCTGGTCCTGTGGCTGAGATGGTTCCGCGTCCTCAGGAGCAACTGTCCTTCCATGGGGGCCTTGGCTGTGATGATGTCCCTGCTGCAGAGCAAGGAGAAGAGAGAAAACACCCTGCACAGCTACAGTACCACCAAAAGGTGTTTATTTTGTGCACCGACTGCCTCAGGGGCTGCGCTAGGCTGGGCTCACACTGGTTTGTCAGGCTGCCTGTGAGGGCTGATGCCAATTTCAGATGGCTGGGCACACATCTGGAGCACAAAGGGGCTGGTCCCACTCCTCGCTCTGGGCTGCCCAACTGCTGCAGCCGCGGGGCTGGCAGAATGCTCAGGCTCCCCCTGTGCCTGGAGGCGCTGGATGCAGTCCCGAGGCCAATTCCTCCTGGCACTTCCTGGCCACAAATTCCAGCTTTCTCCTGGCGAGCTCGGTGTCACGGGCCGAGACATCGCGGTGCCAGACGGCGCGCAGGCTCCGCGCCGACCAGGGGAGCAGCAGGACGCTGACGGCCTGCCCGGTCTCAGCCTCCTCCTCCTCGCTGACGGCGCGCAGGCGGTCGCAGAGCTCGGCGGGGGACGGCCAGGCCCCTTGGACATCCACCATCACAATGTTGGTCTCCACTGCTGCCAGGCTGACGGAGCAGAGGGGAGAGTCCAGCGCCTGGATACCTGCGGGAGGCCGAGGTGGTGCAAGCCCACTGCCCAGCTACCTGGAAGAGGCTACCTGCCCCAGGTTCTGGATGATGGAGAGCCCTTTCTGCTCCCATGTGGTACCAGGGTCACTGAGCACAGCACAGGGATGGTCATGGCATGATCCTGGCACTGCAGCCAGGTGAGGATCCCAGCAGCATCCTCACCCGGCTGCACACCCAGTGTGGCCATGCAGGGATGGTGCCCAAGCCAGCAACAGTTCGGCAGTGCTGCTGGGCAGTGCCAGGCGTGCCGTTACAGCCCAGCACCCTCGGGGCCCTGAGGTACCTTCCGCAAAGCGCCGGGCGTGCTCGTGGTCCCTGCGCAGCGTTATCTCGGCGCGCTGCAGCCCGAGGTGGGCGGCGGCCGCCCGCACC
>NW_005054578.1:350961-351648 GCF_000277835.1 Geospiza fortis
CAGAGCCACCGGCGGGGGCACCCCAGCTGCCCCCGGGCAGCTGCCCCTCCCAGCCTGCCGGCCCAACACCTGCAAACAAGGGCAGGCTCTGCCTTGTGCTGGCCCCTGCCAGCCCTGCGGGCCCCTCCCCGCACAAGCAGACCTTGGAGAAGCAGAGGGACACAGAGTCACAGTGCTGGGCAATCTGAGCTGGCTCCACGCCCTGGGCCACTGCTGCATTCATCAGTCGTGCGCCATCCATGTGCACCCGCAGCCCGTAACGGTCTGCGAGCCCGCGGACCTGGGAGTCAGGGGGACAGCTGCTTTGGGAGGGACCCCTGGGGCATCGAGTGCCACCACCACGAGCCATCTCTGAGCTTCAGCGTCCCCGCAGTGCCATTGTGCAGGGCAGGATTGTGCCAGCACCGTCTGTGGGCTCTCACCTGCCTGAGATAGGTGAGGGGCAGTGCCCGGCCGCCCGCCGAGCTGTGCGTGTTCTCCAGACAGATGAGCTCAGGACGCGGGTGGTACCTGCTGCCGTGGGCCTCACGGATGGTCAGCTCCAGCTGCTCCAGGTCGAACGTGCCATTCGGCAGATCTGGCAGTGCCTGGGAGTGCACACCGGCGACCTGTGCCCAGGGCAGGGGAGGGCACGGAGCTGACAGGGGACAGTGGTGCACACGGCGGCTCCAGCCCTCCGTGCCCTCC
>NW_005054578.1:352793-353053 GCF_000277835.1 Geospiza fortis
GGCCCCCCCCAGCCTCTTGGCAGAAATCCCATTGCCCCTCGGCAGGAGGGCTGTGTCCGAAGCAGTGCCGAGACCCCCTGACCTCCCCGCGCTGGGCTGGACCAGCCGGACCATACTCCCTGCTCCCAGCACGGGGGGCACCGCTCTGCACGCCCAGCGCCTCTCCCGGCCTTTGCAGGGCACCAATAGGGCAGGTGCACCCATTAAGGTGCCTCTGCCCCTCAGCCCCTGCCCACCTGGGGATGCTGGCTGCTCCAGCC
>NW_005054578.1:353302-354048 GCF_000277835.1 Geospiza fortis
CGCCCCGGGCCCCCTATCCTGAGCCCCCTGCAGCCGCCCCGCTGGTGCCCGCTCTGCCCATGGCCCTGGCTGTGCCCCTGTCCATGAGCCCCCTCCCTCAGTATCGCCCCCCGCGCTGTCAGCCCGCCGATGAGCGAGCCATAAACAGTCCTTCATGAGACGTTTTTCACACGCAGGGCCACATGTTAACAGTTTTTCTTTATTTACTGCCTCCATTTCCTCTTTGTTCCAGGAACTTGTCCTCCAACTTCAAGCTGCTCATGATTAGGCAAAAAGGCCTCTAATCTCCCCGATCTGATTTACCGTCACTGAGAGCAGACGCTTCCCGTTACTGGCCCTGGACCTGGGAGCACGGACAGCTGAGCTGTGCCGGCTGCTGAGCCCAGCTGAGCCTCCCCAAAGCTGCCCCGCCACACACGCCGCCTTCCCGGCAGCTTCCTCTTCCAGTAAGCGGCGGGGCGGGCAGGGCAGCCGGTCACGGCGCAGGTGAAGGGCTGGGGGAGCAGCAGCGCGGGGCCCCAGGACAGGGATCCCCCCTCCACCTGGGGCGGCTGTGTAAGGCAGGGCAGCCTTTGGAGCCGCTTTCTCTGCCTGGCAGTGCTGGATGGCAGGAGCACCCCTCAGCACGGCCTTCCCAGACACTCACCATCCATTCCCATGGCACCTGATGGGCTGGTTGTTTGCCCTGGTGTGCCCAAAGCTGGAGGGCAGCTCAGGGCTCTGCTGTGGGCAGCCCCTGCAGCCCA
>NW_005054578.1:354275-354520 GCF_000277835.1 Geospiza fortis
TGGGTGTCTTCCACAGAGCCCCCTGTCCTTCAGCCCTGTGCCTTTCCCTGGAATTGGGTCTGGGACCTGCCTGGGGGTTCCCGCTCGCTGCCAGCACGCAGCAGGGCCAGCACCAGGACCATGGAAGTGTTTGTGGCCTTATGTGGAGCGGCTGAATGGACACCACGGGAGCTGGGCAGAGGGTGGGCAGTGCCAGTGTCTGGCCAGAGGCTTGGCTGGCAGCTGGGGCCTGGGAGGAGCTCACC
>NW_005054578.1:356256-357450 GCF_000277835.1 Geospiza fortis
GTGCCCTGCCTGCCACCAGCTGCTGCGCTGGCTGAGCCAGGGCTGAGGTAAGTGCTCTAATTGTTTTCTCTGTGGCCCGAGATGAATAATTGAGAGGTCTTTGAGGAGAATTAATTAGCCCGTTTATTGGCAGTAAATGCTTTTCTCCAGATGATGAAATAGATCCTGAGCCACACGTGGGGCAGGCAGATGCAGGTCATTGATGCTGCTCTGGAGCACGCCGTGCCGGTTCCACAGGCCAGCCGTGCTGGTGTCCCGTGCCCACTGTGTGCTGGCACACTGGTTCTGGCTCCCACGGCCTCCCCCGCTGCCCGGCGTGCCCGGAGCTGGCTGCACCCATGGCCTGGTGCTGGTGGGAGCAGGGGGCACGGGGGGCAGGCAGGGCTCTGCGGCACAGCGGAAACCCTCTGCCCCCATCATGCCCATGTAGCTTTCCGCTTCCCCCCAGCTCACATCCCATCCTGGGGGCTCCCTCCCTTTGCAGACCCTGGTACGTCTCTTCATGTCTCCTTCTTGGCTCTCCTGAATGCCAGGGTGGTGCCATTCTGGGGCTTGTAGTCTGCACCTCCTCCTCACCTCCTCGTCTTCCTCCTTCTCCCCTGGGTATGGGGTGAAGGGCCTTGCATGGCCAGAAATGCTTAAACAAGGATTTCCTTGTTGCTGCATGAGCTGTTTGCCTTCTCCCGGGCCAGCCGTTAATGAGGTTTGGCAGGAGGCACCATCAGCCCCAGGCACTGGGTTTCTATAAATCAGCCTGGAGCTGATGTGTGGGGCTGGGATGGAGCTGCTCCATCCTGGTACCTGGGACTTCAGCTTGTGGGTCCTGGGAGCCCCTCTGGGAGTGGGAATCCTGGCACGGTGGAGAGGGGCAGGGGCTGAGTGGGACAAGGGGGCTGCTTGACCCAGGTGGGTTAGGGCAGCCACTTCACCCATTTCCAGGAATGGCAGAAAGTGCAAAGCAAAAAATAAAGCAGATTCCTATGGCTGAGGTGCTTTGTCCTGATCTTTCCCACATGCCCACCTGGGTGCTCTGAACTGGGATGATGATCCTGCCCTGCCTTGGGGTGGGGGGCTGTGGCTGTGTGTCCCTGGGCAGCCTCAGCATGCAAAGTGGGGCAGGCAAATCCTCCAGGCTCCTGGGAAAGCATTTGCTGCTTCCTCCTGCTGGAAGCAGTGCCCCAGGGCCAGGGCTGG
>NW_005054578.1:357588-358123 GCF_000277835.1 Geospiza fortis
GAAGGATCTCCGGGGATGGGCTGCTGCTGGCAGGAAAGGAGATGCCGGCAAGTGGGACGCTTCTCTCTGGGCTCCCACAGCCGTTGGCTCTGCTCTCCTCACCTGTGGGATGGTTTGGGAGCCAGCACAGCCCATCTGTGCTGTGTCAGGCTGAGAGGAGCCACAAGTCTCAAAGGTGATGTTTCATTTCCTGCTCTGAGTGCGCTTCCCCTTATCCAAAAACACCTCTGCTCTCACTGAGTTCTCACAGAGTTTCTGCTGTGTGTTGAAACTGAGAGAATCCCCAGTCCCAGCATGGTTGCAGGGCTCCTCGGGGTCGCCTCAGTCTGCTGGGAAAGCTCTGGCCCCCTCCTCCCCTTCTGTCTGGTAGCCTGGCCCGTGGTGGGGGCACTTGTGTCCCCCCACAGCAGAACAGCACCAGGAGGGCAGCAGCAGCAGCTGGCAGGGGTTTTCCAGGGGCTGCCCCTCCATCTGCAGCCTCATGCCTCCCCCCTGCCAGCCCTCCCCGCGCTCGGCCTGGGGGACCATCCACCCC
>NW_005054578.1:359020-363297 GCF_000277835.1 Geospiza fortis
ACAGCACAGCAGGTTCCAGCAGGACAGGGAAGGGCAAGGCAGGCAGGGAAGGGCAGGGCACCCTGCCCCGGACGCCACCCAAACCCGGCGCAAGCCGTGGCTGTTGCCAGGTGCTTTGGGGGCCCCATCTCCCGCTGGTGAGGGCACACGGGACAGCCTTTTCCAGGAAGCACGTGAGGGCAGCCAGGCTGTGGAGTTCCCGACAGCAGCTCTGGTTTTAATAACAGCAAATCAATGTGCTTCCTCCCTGGCCTCCCCCTCCAGTGGCTTCCCCATAAGGCAAAACAACCCGTAGGAGAGCCCCAACTCTGGCCATAGTACGCGGGGCTCTGAGTGCTGATGGCCCACGCCTGCCGGCCCTGCCTGCTGCAGCCTGGTCCAGCATGCTGCCTGAACCCCAGCCCCGCTGCAGGGAGGGAAGGTTGGGGGTCCTCAGTGCTGCCCACCTCTGCTGTGCCCACCCCCTACACAGGAGACTGCTGCCTGCAGGGCTGCTCCATGGCTGGGCATTCCCAGCTGCTTCAGTGCCTCGCCTCCCGAGTCCAGCCCCGTGCTGTGATTCCGCCTCCTCCCGTGGGTTTGCACAAACCTCGCGCTTGCTTTGTGCTTGTTTTGAGAACAGATTAGTCATGGCTCTGAGCTGGCTTCCAGCAAATGCACAACAGCACCATGGAAAAACGAGAACAGTAAAGTGATGACTCAGCAGGGCTCCCACTCTGTCCCTGGGGTGCTCTGTCCCTGCTCCTGGCTGGCCCCCAGCACCAGTGAAGACCACTTGGGGATGCCCCAGCTGAGCCAGGGTGGGTGGGCGATGGCAGCAAAGAGCTGGGGCAGCGCCTGCCCGGCTGCCTGGAAGCTGCAATAGTGCTGGCAGGATGGGACACCAGGTCCTTGGGGGTGACGGGCAGCGTCCTCCCCTTCCCCTGTCCCCTCCTGCACCTGGCAGGTGGGCAGTCTCCTCCAAGGCGCCTGCTGGCACCTTGCTACCCCAAACCCCCGCTGTGTGTGTGGCTGGGCCATCCTGCTGCTGGCAGCTCCAGCTCAGTGCCCAGCAGCCCTGGCGTGCTCTGGGGATGCCACAGTGGCGGGTGGCTGCTGGGATCCTGCCAGGAGCTCAGCGCGCTGGGGATCCCGGCTGTGCGGGCTCAGCCCCGGACAGCAGGGCCCTCCCGCCGCCACCTGCGCGGCAGTGACGGGAACTCCCGGGGCGGGCCCTTCCCGCACCTCACACCTTGCTCCAGCCCTTCCCTGCCCTGCCTTGGCCGGCTGCCCGGCAGCACTGCGTGTTGCCAAGCCGCACTGCCAGGTGGCTTATCGCGATCCCATGGCGCTGGACACCAACTGGTGTCGGCTGCCAAGGATGAACAATGTAATTACTGGAATTACAGTAAAGCGCTCCCATTCCCACTCATTAAATGCTGAGACAGGGCCCTTGGGTCCTTCTGGGGAGCATCTGCTCCAGCTGTGCCCTTTGCCAGCCACACTCCCCATCGTCGCCCAAGTGGCGCCACTGGCACCCATCACCCTGTGCCCGACCAGGTGGCTGGAGCTGCTCTCTGCTGATGGCAGCCAGAGCCACGGGATGGGCAGAGCCCCCCAGGCTGGTGGGGACCTTCAGGCCTCCCAGCAGTGTGTGCTGGTGAGGAGGGGGCAGGCAAGGAGGGCAGGGATTGCAGACACAGGGTCCCATATCCTGGAGCTCCGTCCCCAGCCACGTGTGGCTCTGCCACGGCTGGCTCCTGTGCCGTGGGTGAGGCCAGGACTGCTGTGAGGCCAAGGGATGCTCCAGGGCTAGGGTTTGGCACCTGCCCATGGCTGCTCTGCCAGGGTCATCTGAGGACTCTGTGCTGTGCTGGGCAAGCACACGCCAGGCAGCTGGCAGCTTGCTGCCAGAGCACCCACAGGGACCTCCTGTGCCGCGCCGTGTGCCCGCAGTGACCACAGCCAGGCTGGCACATCACTGCTCCCTGCGAGTGCAGGTGCAAGAGCAGCACAGCCCCGGGCCCGGGCTCTGCCAGGGAGCAGAGCTGGGCCGGGGGGGCCGGGGCAGAGCTGCTCTCGTAGCTGCTGATGGAAGGAGTGAGGAATCCACAGCTGCTGGCTCCCTGGAGCTGGCGCGGCTCTGGCTGGGGAAGCAGCAACAAAGCAGAGTTTCCATGGGGATGTACACAGCCTGCTGGGCTCAGCTGCATCCCAAAATACTTCCTGGCTTGGGCACGGCGTCCTGCTGCCACCCCTGCTCCCTGCCTGCTCATAGCCCTACCTAGCCCAGGGAGAGCCAGGGCCAAGCCAGCCCCCATGGCTCCCCCAGTCACCAAGGCTCTGCTCTGGGTCCCTGGCAGCTGAGCTGCTATCAGGACAGGGACTTTGAGCAGTACCTTGAGTGCAGAGGCACAATTTGAGGGGCAGTTGTGGACCCAAGGGGCTTTGGGGACATAGAGCTGCAGCCCTGCTCCTCCTCCAGCCCAAGCAGCTGTCTCTTGTCCTGGGCCTGCAGCTGGGACCACCACTGCCAGCTCTGGGCTCTGCTGAGGAGTGCTTGTGCCTCCTGGCAGCTCACTGGGAGCAGATGTCCCAGTCCCTGTTCCCAAGTGTCCCCATGGCCCTGGCCTGAAGAGCAATTGCCACGTAAGGAGCAGGTGGTGCCATTTACAGTAAGTTCCCAGCTGCTGCACAGCCCTTTCCTGCATTCTACTGGGAAGCGTGGTGGTAGATGTGGGAATGTCCTGGCGCTGCAGAGCCAAGCAGGAAGAAGCGCGTGCAGGGAGTGCCGCGAGGTCGGGTGTTCACGGCAGCTCCCTGCCTGCCTCTGCCGCCCCAGGGACCTCCACTGCCACTCCTTGGGGTGCTGCTGTGGGCTGGGGAGCCCTCCTGGGCCTGCCCTGCTGCCCTGTGAGCAGCTGGATGTTCTGCATGGTTGTGCAGCCACGACAGAGCTGCGGGGCTGGCAGAGCCCTTGCTGCTGTGCCCGCAGCGATCTCCGGCTGCGGTGGTTTCCTGTTTGGGCTCTGCGGAGGCTGGTACACACCAGAGCAGGTTTCCTGCACCCCTGACCCCACAGAGTTCAGGTTCACCATGCCGGTGGATGCTTCCTCCTTGTGCCAGTAATGAGCCAGCAGTGTGATGGGAAGCACTGGCGGCCACCCTGCACCCCATGGGGAGGCCAGGCTGAGGCAGGACGGGGGTGCAGGGGCTGTGGGGCAGCAGCCTGTCCGTGCCTGACCACCCTTCTGTGTGCCAGCGCCTTGTCAGGCTCTCACTGGGGCTGGTGCCCTCACCCAGCTCTGCATGGCCACCATCGCAGCATGGAGGAGCTGATGGCACAGGGGCATGCACCTACAGCTGTACTGTACTGTACTGTACTGGGTTCTGCTGGTGCTGCTTGGTGCCCAGCCCCAGGAGATCTGGGGTGTGGAGAGCTGCAGGACACTGATGTCCCAGCCCTGCCTCTGGAGCCCTGTGCAAATTCCAGCCTGGCTCCTGGCACCATCACAGGGTGACAGGGTCTGATCTCCCTGATAACATCTTCCCCATCCAGGAGCCCTCCCGGGGGAGCTCAGCTGCCCCAGCTCTGGTGAAGGGCAGAGGGGAACTGGACACGTGTGCTACACTGCTTACGAAATGCAGGGCCAAGTCCGCTCAGCTGCTCTGGAGCAGAGAGAGGTTTGTGAAACCTTCGGCAGGGATTTGCCCGCGGCCGCCGCGTCACTGCTGCCGCGAGCTTGGCTTTATTCCAAGAAAGCCGCGGGGCTGGCGGAGCTTCCCGGATTCTTGATTCAGCCGCGGGTTGCAGCACCGCGAGGGAAGAGGCCCTTGGTCGGCAATGCCAGGGCCCTTCTGGGAAGTGAAGAAGCTGGGGCTGTTCCCACAGAGATGGGAAGGCTGGGGTCTGGCTGGGAGGACATGGGCAGGGTCACCGTGGGCAGCCTGGCTGCCGTCCCCGGGGGCAGCTTCCCACTCTGCCCCACCCTGGGGTGCTGTGAACCCCTGGCTCTGCCAGGAGGGCTGGGTGGGCTCATACACCCCCAGAGCCCTGATTTTCATGCCCTGATTCGCCTCATCCTGCCTGGGGGAGCGGTGATGCTCCTGCCAGCTGGGGGCTGCTGTGCCTGCAGCGCTGCTGCCATCCCGTCAGTGGCACGGGCTGGGAGTCACCGGTGCTGCTGGGAGCCCTAAACTCAGGGATGTGCTGCTGGAGCCCTAAACTCAGGGATGTGCTGCTGGAGCCCTAAACTCAGGGATGTGCCTCGGCAGGGCCTGGCCGGGGGGCCGCCCCC
>NW_005054578.1:363355-366159 GCF_000277835.1 Geospiza fortis
ACTGCTGGCAGCACGCATGCCACAGCCACACGTAGTGGCCCCAGAATAGCCACTGGGACTGTGCCATGCCCACAGCCTGGACCGGCACCCTCACCATCCCTCTGGTCCAGGCTGATTCCTAAGGAAATCCTTTTCCCAGCAGCTGGGGATCCCCGGGGGGTGGGAGCACTGCTCATGATGCCAGGCATAATGCCTACAGTGTGGAGACTGCAGACTGGGGCCTGGGCAAAAAGCACCTTGGCACAGGCTGCTCCTCACAGGCAGGGGCTCTGGGGGAGTTCTGGGGTGCTGACCTGCTCCCAGGGGATCACCCACATCCCTGCATTAGCTCCTCAGCCAGGCACTGCACTGCACACCAGCCAGCCAGAGCTGCAGGTTTATTTCCACGCCTATTTCATGCCCCCAGCAGCGGAGGACAGGCACTTCTGGGGGCAAGGACAGCGCCAGGAGAATTGAATCCTCTCCTCTCCCTTGGGCATGTGTGCCTGGCTGGGGCTCTGCACAGGACAGAGGTTTTCTCTCAGTGCTGTGGGGGTGAGCAGTGTTTTAGCCCACCACACTCCCAGAGGGAGCACCTGCAGACCCTTTCCTACCCACGCCTCGAAGTGCCCTGCTCCTGCAGCTCCTCACCCTGGCATGTGCCACAACAGGGCTGGGGGAAGGCAGGGCCCTTCAGGAGCCCTGCACTGGGGCTGTGCCACAGGCCAGCCTTGGCCACCAGCTGTGCCCAGGCCACGTCCGCTGTCCCGCGGCTGCACCGTGTGAGCAGATCCCATCCTCGTGGCCCGGCAGGCGGGGGACCTCGCAGGCCTCAGACATACCTGAGTGCTGGGACAGAGCTTACGCAGCAGCCGGGCTGAGTCACCGGCGGGATCACCCGGCGTGGACAGCGGCTCCAGGAAACGGTGCTTACGTGGTGTAAACACATCCCAGCATTGTGCCTTGTGCCGGGGCCAAGCGGCCTCGGGGGTGCAAGAGAGAAATCAAACCAAATCTGGTGGTTTTCGTTAAAAAATAGTGCTCTTTATTATAAATTATGGAAACATTTTCTTTCTGAATATAAATATAAATATGTGCAAAGTTTCATCTGAGTTTGGTTTTGGTTGAATTTTCAAGCATTGTTTTGCTCAGCCCTCAAGGCTGGAGGTGAAGATGGAATCTTTATAAAAGACAGTGATTCACGTTGGCCTGTAAACATCCCTTCGGTTAAAAAAATAAGAATAAAAATTAAAAAAAGCCAGAAAACCCAACCACTTCTCTGGGCGGATGCAGAAAAGCACTCACGAGATGACACGCTCCAGGGGATGGTCCTGCTGCGCTCCCGCGGGAATTGGTGCCCTGCAGAGCAGCACAGCCGGGGTCTGCGGGAGTGGCTGGGCAGAGGTGGGGTGTGACTGCAGGGAGCGGGGGCCCAGCGTCCTCGGGGTGATCCTTGCAGATGCGGTTGTGTGGGACTCAGCAGCATCGCTTCCCCTCCAGCTTCACAGCACATCAGCAGGACCATCACTGCATCGTCACCAGCTGAAGTGTACTAACCCAGACCGCCCAGGGGGCATATTAAGGCTTAGTCCCCTGGAAAACGGCAACGCGGGACAAAGGCATCGACCTCTTAGTCTGGGGCTTGATGTGAAAGGAGCTTTCACCCACAAGGAGGCAGCAAGAGGTACAGTATGGGCAAAAAACACCTTCCCCTTAAAACTGAGGAAAAGTGATCAGGCACTCCTGGGCTCCAGTGCTTTCCATTTCTCAGGATGGAAGGGGCTCTTACCAGGACGCCCCCAGCATGGGGCTGGCGGGGCACACGTTCCCCCGTGCTGTGGGAGCTGTCCTGGCTGCCGAAGCCCACAGGGGCTTTGCAACGGGTTCACTGTAACATCCACAGTCTGGTCGGAGCCATCTTCCTCCCCGTGGAGAGGAGGCGTCGCGCTTGATGAGGAGTCCCGCCAGCACCAAGGGTGCCCAGCTATGCTGGCCACAGCCCTGAGCCCGTGGCAGCTTGCCCCAGTTCCCCCTCTCTCCTTCCTGGATGGAGAGGCTCGGCATGCCCTGGCAGCTGCTGCGCCGGTGGGGCGTTGTGCCTGTCCCCTGCTCTTGTGCTTGTAGCATGTGACCTTGCTCCGCCGGCCCCTTAGAGAGGGGCATCGTACTGGTCCAGGAACTCCTTGATGGGGGCTGGCAGCTGAGTCATCTTCTCATAGGAATCCAGGTGCCCGTTGACGGTCTTGCGGCAGAGGTGCTGCAGGGTGGAGACACTGGAGGAGAGCGGGCGGCTCAGCACCAGGGGGATCTTCTCGCCGCCCGAGTAGATGTAGTAGGTGCGCTTGGGGTGCAGGGCCCCCCCAGGCTGCTCGGGCACGGCGCAGGGTGTGGGTGGCATGTAGTGATGGACCAGCTTGAGCACGCAGTCGAAGCGGGGCACGGGCTGGCCGCTGTGGGGATCGCTCTGCAGGGAGAAGCTGCCGCCCTCGCACTGGATGCGCAGGTTCTTGGTGCCTGACTCCGTCTTGACGCTGAGGGTGAAGAAGTGCCTCTGGTCGGAGCTGTCCCTGATGAGGAAGGTGCCAGCCGGCTCGGTGCTCAGCAGCAGGTTGGCCTCGCCACCTGTCACCGTGCTCCAGTAGAAGCCGCTCTCCTGCAGCTTGCGTACGGTGTTCACCACCAGCTGGTACTCACTCTTGGAGCTGAACGTCTTGAGGCGCAGGCTGGTGTCGAGGGGGCGGCTCATCCCGGCGGCGGGGAACTTGCTGTGGGTGACCATGGCGCAGGGAGCCAGCTTCGTGTGCTCTGGATGCTGCTGGCCGGCG
>NW_005054578.1:369003-371478 GCF_000277835.1 Geospiza fortis
GGCTGTCACCGCGCTCCTGGAGGAGCTGGATCATCTGTCTGTGCTCTTGTTTACACCAAAGAAACACTTGCCACACTTCTCTTGGGGTCTCACCAGTGCTTTTAGGGCAGATAAATCCGGCTGAGGCCTGGAAAGCAGTCACTGAGCTGACAGAGCAGCGCTGTAGATCCCCCCGTGTGCTGCTGTGTGTGGGTGAAAGGACAGCACTGTGTCCCGCAGTTTCACTTCACCTCCAGCTCTGAAGATGAGGTTTTACAGTGAATAAGGGTTTCAGCTGCATTGTGAGTTTCGTACCAAACCTACGTTTTAAAAAATAGAACACACCTCAGAAAATCCGTTGTTTCTATTTAGGGTAAACTTTTTATTCAGAAGGGGTCTGAGGTGGTTCCTTTTGATTCCGTTTTCTCTTTCTGGTTAACTCAGTGATGTGAAGTACGTGGAAAGGCTCCCCCCTAGTTCACTTTCTGTTCCTCTGAAACCTGTTTTGTCACAGTGTGGAATTTTGATGATTTCTTCATAATGTTACATGGTTTCTGATAGCTGTGTGTGCGTGGTTGCAAGGGTTGGTTGCACTGGGTAATCACTGAGCTGATGTCAGTCATTGGTGGGTAGAAGCTGCTACTGTGGGAGCCAGTTGTTCTGCCAATGGCTCTGTGGCTGGAGCAAAATATGGATTTATTTGATAATTCTAAAAGCCATAGGTTCTCAATGCTGAATAAGGTGTAAATTTCAGTACTGGGTTGAAAGACCAATGTTGACACACTGTAAATTACTTAGGGAGTGAAAAATGTGGAGGATGCAATTAGCAAGGATAAATTGACCTATGCAGAATTAATCTGGACCAAACCAAGTAGTACTGGTGCTGCAGGTTGATGTTCCTTCAAATGTTCCAGTCAGAGTCCAGATGCTCCAAGCTCAACCCATCGCTGCCTGCAGCCTTCAGAGCTGCCCTGGGGGCTGCCCCTGGCTCCAGGCAGGCAGGTACAGGACCACAGGCAGGGAGGCAGGTGCAGTTGGACTCACAGTTCCAACAATCCTTGCTAGAAAATGCCTTCTGGGAATCGTGTTTCTGGAAAGCGTCTGCTTGGCCACTGGTCTGGCTTTTGGAAGGGTAATTGGGTTGTCCAATGGGATAATGAGGACAATAGTCTTCTCTGTTGATTGTTATTGTAAAATACATAAAATTTGCCACTGCTTCCTCCCTGGGAATAATTCCAGAGGATGTTGTTTGTGACCTGCAGGGCTGGGTTGGAGCCCAGTTGTGCCACTACTCTGTGGGGTGAGCATTAGGTGGGTTTTAAAACCCTGTGGTTTTGGATCCAGTGTGAATTCCTGTAGCTCTATGTGCCATGCTCCCTTGCAGAGATGGAAGAGAGGGAGTCTGCTCTCTGTGGCCTGTGGGGCTTGAGGTGAGCAAAGTGTTTGAAGGTTATGCTCAGGTTCTGTAGAGACTTAGGAGAATGTGCCTGAAAAGTGGTATTTCTTGTGTTTCTGTTCTGCTTTAATTTTTTTCTGCACCTTTTAGGGGATATTTGCATTGTTTTTGACAGCCTGTGCTGGTGATCTCTGTCACTTCTGGGTATTCAGGCTGAGCCCAGTCCACATGATCTGTTAAAACCCACCATCCCAGGAATTCCTGCACTGACTGACTCAGATTTCGGTGCTCATGAATAGTCAGTGACAAACTGGTGGATTTGCCAGGAAACGCCACTATGAACTGGTTTCCTTGTAAGGATGTTTGGAAACCTTGTGAAGATCCAGTGTTGTATCATGAACCAGATGAGTGAAATCATCTTCCTGGAATCTGTGTTCATTTGGGCTCTGGATTGTGGTAAAAAGCCAGAAGTTCCTCGTAACAAGTTCTGGTAAAGGTTGTGATCAAGTTTCCTCTTGGTGTGTGGTGATGGTGGGATCATCAGGATGGGCCACGGGACGGTGGCTGCCTGCTGGCCCAGGGACATGCTGTCCTCAGGGTGAGACAGCCAGCCCGCTTCCATCCCAAGAATCCCGGCTCCCATCAGTGGGGTTTGCAGACTGGAATGGTCCCTGTGGGTTCGGGGATGCACTTCAGTCCCTTGCTCATGGATTCCTGGATCTCCTGGGGGCTGCTGCTGCTAATTGTGCTGAAATGTGGTTTTGTCATGCGAGCAGACTCCTGCTGGGGGTTATTCTATGACTGGATGAATTTGCATGTGGGAAACCTCGGAGAGGAGAAGTCGCTGCTTGCTTCCTGTCACCCGCTGCGTGATGCTGGCAGTAAGCTGGTTTCTTCCCAAAGCGACTTCAAAGAAATTAAATTTGTTCTGAAATTTCTTTTTGAAGAATGAGTTTCCTGACGTCTCCCTCACAGGGAACATGTGGAAACCTCCCCTTTTGGAGGTTTTCAGGGGAAGTTGTGACCCTCTGTCATGCTTCTGCGAATGCCGGTGGCACTGCTGGAGGGGGATGGATCCCTGTTGTGGCCCTTGGCACATT
>NW_005054578.1:371488-373854 GCF_000277835.1 Geospiza fortis
GACATAGCCGCTCCTTTTGCAGGTCATTCTCAGGGTGTCATTGCTCTGCCTTTACTGGGGCTTGCACTTGATCACCTTGTGTGCTGTAGATCTATTTTTGGATAAGGTTGAGGGATGGAGGCATTTTTCTCTTTAAAGCAGCCTGATCTTTAAACCCGAAACGTGAACTTCAGCCCAGCTGAGAACGAAGCTGACATGAACGGAGTGTTGGCTGATGTGTGTGTGATGGGGATAATTCAGAAGCGTCTGGTTACAGGTACAGGTGGTACCAGTGCAGCACTGCCAGACACCTGAACATCCCCACTCTCATTTTCTGCAGCTCCCAGCCTCCTTCCCCTCCCATGTTGTCCTGATGTAGTTGTTTCCCCTCATCTCCATGCCAGCTCAGGGGAGGAGCTGGTGATGTTCAGATCTGTTCTCCCACATTTTGCCTATGTCTCTCTGTTTCTACATTTGGCTTTGGTGATCCAGATCAGATTATGGAAAGGGAAAGGCACTCATGCCATTGTGGATCGTTGCCATGTATTGGTCCTGGCTGCAACTCTTCCTTTACCTGCTTGGAAGCAAAAGTTTCACTACAAACGATTTCTCCATCTTTCTTTGCACAGATCATCATGGCTCCTTCTAGCCCCACTACTCAGCCCTCCTGTTCCAGTGATCACAACCCCACCGTGTTCCCTCTGTCCAGAAGGAGCACACAGGTTCCAGTGGATCAGGAATCTGGTCCCGGAGTTTGGGATCTCCAGCTCGCATGTCAAGGTGCTTTCATCCCCGGCGGAATTCTATGAACTCCTCAAGGTAAGGTGTGGGCTGCAACTTGTGGGAATGGTTTGATACAATCCGAGTTTTGCAGCTGCTGCCTGGTAACTGCTCTCATATGGAGTGGGTTTAGCTGCAGGGAGTGTGCCCAGAAAGCACTAGTTTCTTCCTTGAATTTTAGAGGCAGCAGTGGTGCTGCTGTGGCCCCGCAGAGCTCCGTGTGTTTTATGTCACCACTGTCCATGAGTTACTGTTCCTCCCTGAGAGCAGAGATGTGGCTGAGGGCATCCTCCCAGGGATGCAGCACTGCCAGGTCTGGCTGATGGCTCCTGAGGCCCAGACACCCTGTGTGATATGGAACTTGTGTTTTGCTGCTCCCAGGTGCAGATCAAAGCAGCCAAGCAGAGGGTGGTGATGGCCTCACTGTACCTGGGAACTGGACTTCTTGAGCAGGAGCTGGTGAGTGTGGAAGGGTGGGGAAGGCCAGGAGGGGAATGCAGGGGAGGGATGTGTAAGGGAGGCACGCTTCTGATTGAGGTCTGGTATAGAGCCAGGGAACTGCTGCACTTCTTCAGGAGACAGTTAGCCTGGACTTGTCAGAAGGGACTGGCCTGGTGTTCAGAGTGCTCAGGGGGGGCTTTGTAAAACTCAGATAATGGGAATCTATTTTTCCCTGGCATTTTTCTTGAACAGGATTCGAGCTGTAGGTGTGTAGTGCTGTGCTTGGTGCTCCAGGTGCAGGACACAGATGAAGGGTTGGTTTTCTGCATTTGAGACTGAGATCAGCTGTGCTTCATGGTATTTGCCTTTTTTTGTTCTTTCCTCTGGAAACAAAAGCATTTTTGCCCAAGGGCTTGAGGAAGAAGCCTGGCCTTGGCCAGGTTCTGATATTAGGAAGCAAATGCCCTGGCCGGGTAAAGGTGGATGGAGCCTGCATAGGATTTATGCCCAACTTTGTCTGGGCTTGCACACAGGATTTGAATTTGCATGTGACAAACAACCTTGTAATTCAAGAATAAAACTGCAGTGAATTCCTACCAATGTTTGTCTTTGGTGATGCGAGTCTTTGATTTGGGAATGATATTGGGACTTCTTCAGTGAACATTAATTGCTCTTGTGAGACCTGAAGAATGTGGACATGTAAAACTGAGGCCCTTTGATCTGTGGCTTTAGGCTGATGGAGGCTGCCAGGCTGGCAGATGCAGAGGCTGAAGTGGCTGTGCTTGGCACAAGGAAGAGAGGCTCGTACCAGGGTGTGGGAGCTGTCTTGGCCACGGTCTCCTGCTGCTGAGCACTTCCCTTGGAAAGTGTATTTGCTTTTGTAATGAGGAGAGATCTCTCTCTGCAGGTGTATTGCTTAGAAGAAACACTGGAGAAATCACTGCAAGCAAAAGGCTCACCCGACCTCAGAGTTTCCATTCTCCTCGACTACACCAGGGGTTCCCGGGGTAGGAATTACTGCTCATTGCTTTTGTCAGAGACTGATTTTACTGTTAGGCTGGAGAGACAGTTCTTTTCAGAGTGGGTATCTTGGCCAGTTGGACCTACTTGCTTAAAGCATGCACATTTCAGGATTGGCTGTTTGTGTTCCAGAAGTGCATATTTCA
>NW_005054578.1:373884-384411 GCF_000277835.1 Geospiza fortis
AAACTACTCTGTGCAACTTGTGTAGTCTTGCTTGGTTCATTTGTTAGTGCATTTGCCCTTACCCATCATGCTCACCTACATTTTAATTTTGAAAGGAGAATGGGAATTGTTGGAAGCAGCAGCGCACTGAATCAGGAACCTGTGGTCATCTGCAGTGACTCTTGTAGATGTGTTGCCAGTGCTGGTGAGGCTTGGTTAAGAAGCTTGAAAAGTGTCAGACCTGCCCTGTGACTGATTCTGAATGTCAGTTTCAATATTGACATAGTACAAGTGAAAGTGATCTAAAAAAAAACAAAGAGAAAAGGAGAACATGTGAAGTGCCAGTGGATGGGAGGGGTGCTCACCCTGTGACCAGCTGAAGAGCTGTGTCATGATGTGTCCTGTCTGTGTGATGTTTGTGTGAAAGTCCCTTTCTGTCCCAGGCAGGAAGAATTCCCGAACGATGCTGATCCCGTTGCTGCAGCGATTTCCCGAGCAGGTCCGCGTGTCCCTGTTCCACACCCCAAACCTGCGTGGACTGCTCCGGCTGCTGATTCCAGAGCGCTTCAACGAGACCATTGGGCTGCAGCACATCAAGGTCTATCTGTTTGATGACAACGTGATCCTGAGTGGGTGAGTCCTGCTGCATCCAGCCTTGGTGCCAGCTTTCCCTGGCCCTTGGGCAGGGTGTCTGTGCTGCCAGCCTTGTCTGAGCACTGACTCCTTCGTGATCCTGTCAGTGCTCTTCTGAGATGGGAGAGCAACCACAGTTCCTGCACATGAGATTCTCAAATGAAAGTGAGCCTTTCTTAACGGGAGAAATATTTTGAGATTCCAAAGGAAATGGCCAATTTGTGCTTTAGTGCAGCTATCCCAGAGTGAGGCCTGTAGCCTGACCTGGGAGGTTGAGAATCTTGTGCCTGCTCTGAACCTGTGTCTTCCCTTTCTCTTCAGTGCAAACCTGAGTGATCTGTACTTCACCAATCGTCAGGACCGCTATGTCTTGCTGCGGGACTCTCCTGAGATTGCAGATTTCTTCACGGAGCTTGTGGACGCGATTGGAGATGTGTCCCTGCAGCTACAGCAGGATGATACAGTCCAGATGATGGAGGGAATGGTACACCCATACCAAGGTAGGAGGGAGCTGTCTCACCTGCTTGGGTGATGGCATCCAGAGGAGAGGAGTGACAGCCAGGGTTTAAGGATGACTTAGACTCCATCCATGTGGGAATTGCTGGGTGTCTGACCGTTGTTCAGGCTGTGGGGTGTCTGGTTTGTGCCATCCACTATTAGGATCAAGACTGCTTGAGTTTCAGGACTGGGTCATTTGGGGTTTTCCCAGCACAGTGGCTGTCACAGGCTGATTTGACAGGGGATGCAGAGACTGGAAGTAAATCTGCTGCCTCATAAATGTGCTCCTTTTGGCCTTAAACAAGAACTCCAGTCCTTTGAGAAGTTTTTCTGATATTAGCAGCTGCAATTCCAGGTGCTCTGTGTGTGTGTGTTCTGAAGGGTTTATGAATGTGCTGCTATTGTTGGTAATTAATCTTTTGTAGTAGAGTTTGTTCTGGGAATCAAATGGGAATCAATTCAGGAAGACTGGGAACAAGCATGAAATTGGGCAGAGAAGGGCAGTGAAATGCCAGGCTGATTGCGTCATCAGTTTTTGTCCTGGCCTTGCACTGCTGGGTGATGTAAGTTCAGGCTGGGGGTGGGAGTTTATTTGTGTGTTCCAGTTCATTCTTGGTTGTCAGCGTAGCCTTGCGCTTGTCCTCTCCTTTGTCAGAGGATTTTTCAGGCTGCTGCCAGTTGCTGAGCATTTCTCTTCTGTAATGTAGCTCTGCTGACCTTGAAACAGCTGGTTTGGGCCTTAAGACAGAGAGTCATGTGTACTCTGTGTTGGCTCCTGTTTGTTCCTGTATCCACGTGCTGTCAGTAGTTTTCCCTGGTGTGTAAGAGGTGACGTGTAGCTGTGTGCCTGTAGACCTCAGACACGTCTCTGTGGCTTTTCCTGCAGGAGACAAAGTGGCTTACTGCGAGATTGCCAACAGGAGGGTCATGGAGGTCATCAACTCTGCCCGCACACGGCAGGAGCTCCTTCACGCAAAGACTTTCCACAGCAGCCAGCCAGGCAGCTCCCTCTTATCCCAGCAAGGCTCTCAAGCACCTGGGAGTCTGAAACCAGAACCCGACACCTGGATCTATCCCTTAATCCAAATGAAACCTTTTGGGATTCAGATAGACGAGATGGTCACAGAGACCCTGCTGACGGAGGCAGAGCGGGATGCCAGGATATACCTCACCACTGGCTACTTCAACTTGACACAGGCCTACATGGACCTCATCCTGGGCACAAGGGCCGAGTACCGGATCCTGCTGGCCTCGCCAGAGGTCAATGGGTTTTTTGGTGCCAAAGGGGTGGCAGGTGCCATCCCGGCTGCCTACGTTTACATTGAACATCAGTTTTACAGTGAGGTCTGCTGCCTGCAGCAGCAGGAGAGGGTGCAGCTGCAGGAGTACTCCCGTGCTGGCTGGACGTTCCATGCCAAAGGTAAGGTGCCCTTATCCCCAGGGGTCTTGTTCAGAGGTGTGTGAGAGCCGTGCATTTGGATTGCGAAAGGAGTGAGGGGCTGGCTGGGTGCCAGTCTGGGCTTAACCTTCAGAACACTCCTCCAAGGTTCAAACAACGTGCTTGTGTAACATGAAGGGTTTGGATCACTTGGGGGACACCTTGCCTTTGCCTTTGGTTCAGTGCAGTCACAGGGATGATATGAGAGCTGTCCCTGTGGTGGCACTGAAGCACTGCCTGCATGACAAGGTGATGTGAAGGAGAGGAAGCATCTGGATGTGTTTAGGATGCAGTCAGTGCCCTGGTGCAGTTTCTTGTATCCCTTGGGCTGGTTTCAGCAGGCAGGAGTGCTGGCTCTGCTGGGGACCCTGCAGGGGTATCGTGGGCAGGTGCTGGGAGGGAGCTGCTCCTGGGGCCTTCCCAGCAGCAGGTCTGTATGGGGACAGTGTCAGTGTTGGAGGATTTGCACCAGTTCCTGTTCCCAGCTCACAGGGGGTGCACTGTGAGGAGCTGCAGCATGTGCTTATGGGAGTCAGGGCAGCCAAAGGGCAAGGGGCTGAGGAAGGAATATGGACTAACATGCAGTGAGTTAATGAACGCTGTCCTCGAGGTCTTCTCTGGGAGAGCCTGGATTCCTGATGGCTACACTGTGCCCAGCTCCCACAGGCTCAGACCGCTGGGAGTGTTTGGGCTGTGATTGGAACACTGGGGCTCTGGCCGTGCCTGTTTTGAAGAGAGCTGTTGGTAGGAATGGCTCCATCCCCCTGCTTCTCGCAGGGTGCTCAAGGGAGGCTCAGAGGTGGCAGGGAGGGAAAGCTGCCCAGTCAGCCTTCTCTCGACTGTCAAAAATCCCTGGGTGCTGCTGGGTGCCTCTGTGTTGAAATGACAAACAGATCCCAGAGTGCCCCTCCCCAGCACGGCCAGGAGTGCAGGGAAGGCCCTTATCTGACACAGGGCAGCACGAGGGAGGGCCCTGCCTGCCCTGCTGGGCGGGGTGTCCCGTGGCTTTCAGCATGCACATGCTTGAGCAATCTGTGATTCCCAGGTTCTGCCTTTGTTGACCACTGCTAACTCCCAGTGGGATGTGGTTTGGCATAGACTGAGCCCAGAAACAGGGGCTGCTTTTCCCAGCTACCAAAGTGCAGATGGTCACTGGTGCTGTTTGGGCGCCTATGGGACAGTGCTTTGGGCTCTCTGCTGTGTCTGTTTGGGGAGAGGGATGCAGGGTTGGAGTTCAGCAGCTCCCTGCTAGCAGGAGGGACAGTTGGAGATATTTGCTGCCTTGTTTCCATTCCCCTCAGAGTGCTGGGAGGATCAGTGTGCAGCTCCTCCTCCGGCATGCTCTGCCCTTGGCACGCTTTGGATTCACCTCATTTCCTTCTGCAGGAGTCACGTGGTGTGGCAGAGAGGACAAGGACAGGAGAGGGAAGGGAGGAAGCCGTGGAGATGTGAAGGGCATGTGGCCAAGGAGCACATGGAGCCTAGCTCCTGGCTGAGGACATGAGATTCCCAGCAGCAAACAGGGCCTGTTGGTGCTTTCTCTCTGGGCTGAGACATGAGACACCCTTGAGTCTCCCATGGGCTCCCCAAACACTGGGGCTGTGCTGCATGCCCCTCCTGCTCCCCTTAGCACGTTGGTATCTGCATGCAGAGTGTCTCCCAGGGATGTCTCTCGTGGGTGCCCATGCAGGTGTGGCAGAGCTCTGCACAGATGGGGTGCATGTCTGAGCAGGACTGCCAGCAGCTGTCCCTCCCAAAGCCCACCTGCCACTGCCCTCGGTGGTGTTGGGGGTGACAGGGGTGCATCCCTCGGGATCAGGGTCCCTTCCAAGGCCATTGTGGGGGCAGGGTGCTGGCAGGTGCTGTGTGCTGTGAGATAAACCCTGTCACTGCTATTGACTGGGCTGGGAAGCTGCGCTTCCCCTTGCTGGAAGGTGAGTCACTGTTGGAGCAGATCCTGCCAGATGGCCATGAAACCAGAGACCTCTGAAGGCTGTGGGACTGCCACAGGACACTTGGGAAGGCAAGGAATCTGTTCCTCCTGGCTGCTGCTTGGGCGGGGGTCCAGCCTTTGGCTGGGCAGGCACCAGACAGCCCCTGGCAGGGTCCCGTTTGGTGGCAGAACGTGACAAAGCTCCGTGCCATGTGTCTGCCAGGGCCTGTGGTGGGCTGTGCAGCCCTGCTGTGCTGGGGTGAGCCCACAGGGCTGGAGGCATCAGGGCAGTGCCAGCTCTGTGAGCGTGCTGTGGGGGCGGGGAGCAGCTTACAGGAACTGGCAGTGAATCGGCAGCATCTTACTCAAGGCATTCTTGGAACTGCTCTGGGGCTGAGTTGGGAAACCTGCTGCTATTTTAAGGCCGAGGTGGTTTTTATGCTACGGGTTCTTTGTTGCAGTCTGTGTGTGACCAGCCACGGGGATGAGCCTCGACCAGAGACTCACCCAGGGCTCTGCTGAGGAGAGCAAAGGCTTTCTGGCTCCATTTGTGCAGAGTGGCCACACAGCCTCTCCTTGGCAGCAGTCCTGATTCTCCTGTGGCTGTTCCTTCTTGCCCTGCTGCAGTGATGTGCTTGAGAATAATGTGATGCTTCCATCTTTCCCTTGAAAACCTGTCCTGGGCTCTGTCCTGCTCTCTGTGCTGGCAGAGCTGTGGGAGCTGTGTTGGTCAGTGGCAGTGGGGGCCAGGTGCCCTGGCAAGAGTCTGATCTCATTCCTGGTGGCTCCTCTGGAAGTGATGGTGTGAAATAATTTGCACTCCTCATCTGTGTCTCTTCACAGTGGCATGTGAATTCACCTGCCAGAGCTCAGAGATGCCTCTTCGTGCCATGGTCCTGGGATGGGGGCTGGTCCCTGGCCCTGGGACAGGCTGGACAGACTTGGCCTGTCTGGCTGGTGGGGCTGGTTCCTTCACTGAAAACCTGTTTGTCTTCTCTTGGCGTTTCTGAATTCACTGTGGTGCAAAACAGCCTCTAATGCAGTGACACGACTTGCTCTGGGTTCTTCTGGGGCAGTGTGTTCCTGGGGCACACTGGGGGTGTTGCACTCAGTCAGAACACTTGACTTGGGCTGTGCCAGGGCGCCCCACACATGGCACACACCTCACATGCCCCACACATGGCACACACCTCACACATGGCACACACCTCACATGCCCCACACATGGTACACACCTCACACACCCTGCACACCCCATGCATGGCACACACTGCACAGAGCAGAGCAGCCCTGCAGGCCCTGCTGGGCTGCTCTCTGCTCACGAGCTTCTGTACAGAATCTGTAATCCACATTTAAAGCATTTAATTCACTCTGAGTGAAGGCACCATGTGAGCCCACCCTGGCCATTCCCTTGGCTCTCATGCTGCCTCTCTCTTCCTCATTTTTCCTGCAGGCCTCTGGCTGTACCTGGCAGGGAGTGACCTGCCCTGCCTGACCCTGATTGGCTCTCCAAATTTCGGGTATCGATCAGTTCATCGTGACTTGGAAGCTCAGGTTGCAATAGTGACAGAAAATAAAGCCTTGCAGCAGCAGCTGCATCAGGTAAGCAGCAGATTCCGGGGATGCAGTGGGGATGTTGTACTTCTGGGGCACACAGGGAATGCTGAGGATGCAGTGGCGATAAAAACCTCCAGCTACAATAACTCAGAAGCTGCTGGAGCATGGGGAGTCCTGAGGAGCTGTCAGTGAAGTGACTATTGATGAGCTGCCTGCTGCAAGTGCCCAGTGCTGGGAAATGAGGCCATAACGGGAAGGAATGTGTGTCCCCAGTGACCTCGGGTACCGGGAGTGCTCAGGGCTGGATGTGCACACAGCCTTTAGAGGACCTGCTGACTCCTGTGCTGCAGCCACGCTGCCCCTCTGAGCCTTAACCCAGCATTTGAGCATTGCCAGGTCATGGCAGGCTCTGGGGTAATGAGGCCAGGCCCTTGGAATGGCTGAGCTCAGACTGGAAGAAGGATAGGACTGGCTGGAATGCCCATGAGGTTCTATGATAAAATCCTTATCTTGAATAATAATGACATTATATAATCTTGACACAAACATTTGAAAGTGGTTTGATATTCAATGTCCCAGGGTTTTTCTGCGCTGTTTTTAATTAGGCAGCTTGTAATGCTCAGCAGTTCTGCTGCTGCTCCGAGTCCTGCCTGGTTCTCCAGCTGTCTTGACTGAATCTTCTGCTGGAACTGACTGTCCCAAGTCATTTCTCCTGCAGTGTTCCATTTCAAAGCAGATGTTTGGTGCCTCTGTGTGACTTAGAGGCCTCAGAAATGCACTGTGTGAGGCAGGTGCTGGCAGAGTTGTCTGCAAGATCAATGGGAATTGCCCTCTTGCATCAGGGCTCTTCCCTGGGATGAGTCAGAGTGTATCTAATCAAAAACAATTCTATTACTGGAAGAGTTGCTTGAGTATTTCAATTCATATCTTGCCTCTGCTTGTTTCTAATGGAAGGGGAAAATCAATGGAAATGTGACACAAAGGAATTTTCTCACACGGGGCTGCAGTGATCTCATTCAAAGGGCTTTAAACCATTCCCGATTGCTGGAAGCTGATTCTGAGATGGGCTGGGTGTTTACTTTCTGTGGTCTTTTTTAGAAGACTTAATCCATTCCTGGGATGCTGCCATGAAATCACTTTGCCTGTGTAATGTTCAGTTCCATTTTAAAAATGTGTGCTGAGATTTGGGAAGAAATGTGAGTGGTCTGGGTGTCTTTGGGTACTTCTGTGAATGAACTGAGATTGATTCAGGGAACTGGCCTTGCCTCTGGTGCTCAGATCTCACCATAATGGATGGTCATGGAGCAGAATCCTCACAGCAGGGCTGACTGTAGCTCTTGGAGCATTTGAGGGCTCTCAAATTAGAGTGAATTGGCAGATTAATGTCTTGATTCATCTTTTTAGTGTTACTTTCCAGTACTTGGTTCCTACTTCCCTGTTCCACCCTGAATTTAAATAGTGCAGGGTATTTTCTGCTGTTTGTGACAGCTTCAATTATGAAAAAAAGATGATGAACAAACTTCCAGGAGCTGTTCTGCTCCTTGTTTGCCTGCAGATCCTGAAACCTGACTGTTTGTGCTGAAACCCCCACTTACCTGTGATCAAAGCACTGCTCTCACGTGCTGTGAGTGTTGTTATCAGCAGGGTGGTTCATTTCCTCCCTCTGCAGTTGGGTGCAGGCTGGGGGGGCCCGAGTGTTTCTGGTAATTTAGCTGAGATCACGACTGCACATTCATCTGCAAACACGGCGCCTGAGCCGTGTCTAGAAAGAGCCGCATAAGCCAGTCCCAGGAGGTTTGGGTGAGGTTTCCTTTTCTGGCAATTACAGCCTGGCCTTGAGGAGTTTTCTGAAACTGAAGCTCAGCTCATGTAGCTGTGGGGCACAAAAACGCAAAACCCTCTACCCTTGTTCTCTGTAGAGTTTTAATTGCAAATTCTTGAGGAGAAATGGTGCATACTTGTGGCAAGATCCCTGGTCAGCTTTATCTGAGTTTGCTTCTCTGAAAGACCATTATATAATTTAACACTTGGGATTTTCTGAGATGATGTTTCTTTCCCTGTTCAGGAGCAAGAGCAGCTTTACCTCTGCTCAGGTGTGGTCTCAACATCAACGTTTGAGCAGCCAAGTCGTTACGTGAAACTGTGGGTGAAGCTGGTGACACCTTTGATCAAGAATTTCTTTTGAAAGGAGAAAAGTTGCTGCTTTGGGTGAGTTTGCTGCCATTATGGGGAATTATGTTGCACTGACTGTAGTGAATAGCTGCAGTGCTCTGTCATGAAAGAAAGATTTGAACAATTAGTTCATGGACATGCAGATGATGAGGGGAAAACCAGAACTTCTCATATCCTCTGGGGCACTGGCTGCCATGGACTGGGATCAGTGCTCAGGTCCTGACTGGGTTTTGTCTACTAGAATTTCTGGAAGGTCCACTGGCAGAGAACCCATACAGAGGTATTTTCCATGCCTGGAAATAAAAATGAAATGTCCCTTTCTGAAATGTCCCTTTCAGAGTTTCGCAGAGAGAGACTGTGTTTCTGCTGTCTTGACCAGCCAATAGAAAGCATTGGAATACTGAAAATATTTTGTCTCTATATCCAGTCAGGGCTTTGCTTTGCCCCTGTAGTGTTGGTTAACAAGGGCAGTTGGTTTTGCTTCTCTGTTTTGTGGTGCCCTGGGGTTCCTGGTAGTTCCACTGCCCCATGACTCCAGCCCTTGTGAGCTCCAGGCTGTCCCTGCTGCCTGTTCCTGTGCTGGGCGCAGTCTGTGCAGTTGGCACTGCTGTATGTGTGCCAGGTGTTCCCACATCCCTTTCGCTTACCTGGCCGTGGCCTCCCCCTCAGCACGGTGTGCCTGGCTCCTTCACAGTCAGATATGTTACAAGTCTCTTTCCTGAGTTGTGAAGGGACAGGAGAAAACTTCCGGTGCTCGTGTGGGTTTGGGATGTTCCTTGCTGGAAGTAGGAGGCTTGAACCATAACATCCTGCAAGGAAGGTGTTTGGAAGCCAGGTAAAAAGGTGTGGGAGTGCAGGGTAGGGTGTGAGCAAGGGTTTCTGATCTGGCAGTGCCACAAGCAGGATTTCTGGCACCTGAAAAAAACCGATGGTAAGTGTCAAACTCAGTCGTAACTGATTATAAATACTGCTGGTCTATAAAGAAATGAGCTGCTCTCTGTGCCTGCCCTTGGGGCTTGTCTGACTGTGAGCTGTGAGGGAAATTTGAGGTAACTGTATTTTAGAACTAGTTGTTCAAATATTTCACAGGCTGGGATTTTGGTGAGTTGTTTTATGCCAAAGGGACCAGCCGTGGCAGATCTACTCACCTTAATGTGTGTTACTGCTGATACAAATTATTTGTTGTGAAGAAAAGGCTGAGTAGGTTCTGTACCCTAGAAATAGAAATAACATACTTCATAGAGGAGCCTGTTTGCAGCTGGACCTTCTCTGGGCTGTGCAGGTTGGGTGTGGGTGAACTGGGCCAAATCTGCACCTTTCTTCTCCTGTCTGCTCCAGCCAGCCAGATGCTCCATGCAGGAGCATGAGGAGTCTCTGCTCAGTTTGCACTGAGCCATCACACAAAGAGCTGTGGGAACATGGAGAGCCAGCAGAGGGAAAGGAGTCAGGCACTTGTGTGCAATTGTTCTGTCTGGCTTCCCACGGTGGTCTGGCTCCCCACCAGCACCACGTCAGAAACCACCAGTGGAAAACCAGTATCCGCCCTGAGAACCCCGTGTGCTGCGAGAGCAGGCTCCTCACGGCAGCGCTTCCAGCACTGGTTTTATTGAAACTTTGCTAAAATGGTTCTGGTACAATCTAACATAGACTGAGTTACACAACGGGGAGGTTTTTACAACTAAAAGTACTGCTGTTTTCCATTGTCATTAAATCTAGGCCTCTAGGAGCAGAGCCACACCAGCCAGGACCCACTTGGCAGCTTTTTCTTTTGTCTTCAGGTTGAAGGTCCAGACGTAGGTGGGCCCTCGCGTCCGTGTCTTGTAGACGGGGCACTCGTAGACGTTGATGGTGTCCATGCGGTCCACGGGGATGGCTCTGAGCAGGATCACCGGCATCTCGGGCGTCAGCTCCTTCATGCGCGCGTCCGCGATGGAGCCCGAGGGCACGTCCCAGCGCGCGCCTGCGGGGACAGCGGGACAGCGCTCAGGGACTGACACTGACTGCCCCGGGCTGCTCCCTGGGGCTGCTCCCTGGGCTGCTCCCTGGGCTGCTCCCTGGGGCTGCTCCCTGGGGCTGCTCCGAGGTTAGGGTGGGTGGAGTCCCTCAATGGGGGTTAGCTCTGACCTGTTCTCATCTCACTGTGACCCACGACTGCATTTGCCTTACTGTGTGTGGGATGTCTGAATAAATTCTGTCCCCACCCCTCCCTTCAGCACGGCTTTATGTGGGAATTGCAAATTTAAGGTGAGCTGGCTGTGGTGGGATGTGTTACATGCTGTCCTGTGTGCTCTCTGCTTTTGTCTAAGTGCACCCCTCA
>NW_005054578.1:384463-393290 GCF_000277835.1 Geospiza fortis
CTGAACCACGTCCTTCCCTCTCATTAGCAGTAATTATCGTGGATTTAAGTTTCTCAATTTGTCTTACTCAAGCATCAACTAAGAATGTGACATATGTATTCACTAGAGCCCTGTAGCCCCAGGAGCCCTGGGGTTCATGAGCTGGAGCCTGAATTGCTAATCTCTGGTTTGGAGAGGCTGTGTGATCCGGGCAGTGCTGCCCTCAGCTGGCGGGACCCAGGGGGACCCAGATGGACCCAGGTGCACCCAGGGCTCCCTGCTCTGAGCTGCTGCCAGCAAGAGCTGACACTGCACGAGGAAGAAGGGCTGAGCTGGGCCTGCTCCGTGTCTGAAACACCTCAGAGATGCAGTTTTTACCTTCCATGAACAGCCCGTGCACGTAGGAGCCTTCTCTAGGGGGAAATGTTATTTCCTCGCGGGTTTTCTTGGTCACATCCGCTGCCAGACACATCTTATCCAGTGGCCACTGCTTTTTCCTGGCTGTGGACTGCATGATGGCTGTGAGGAAGGACTGGGGGTTGAAGAATCCCGCCAGCCACACTGTTGCAGGCAGCACAAAATCTGTTGACCAGACCTCCAGTTCCTGGAAAATAAACCAGCAGAGTCCTTTAGGGTGGAGGGCATACTGTGAGCTGCAGGACACTGTGACAGAGCTGATGCTTTGCTGTGCGTAACCTAAGGTTCAGCTGATCTTGCAGAATGGAGACTGGCTGGAGGTGGTGTGGGAGGAATAAGCAGCAGATTCCCCTGCAGCAATGAAGCTGAAACCCTGAATTCATAGTGCAGCAAATGCTGCTGTTATTTTTTAACAAAGCCAGTTTTATTAATATTTTTTATGGGACACCCAGGATTGTAATAAGGGTGGGGGGGGGTGGGGGCTGATGTTGTTTTGCTACAGTGATGTACTGTAATGGGAACCTTGGTCAGACTTTTGCTCCCATTCCTGGAGTAACAGCCCTTTTCAGGTACTTCAGGCTGGTTAAATTAACACTGAGAAATAAATCAGTTACCAATGAAGCAGTGCACTGGTGGGGAGAGTCCTGGGGCACCCCAGGCTCTGACAGTCACACACACTCTGCTCACCCTGATCCGCAGGAGCAGGTCTGCATACCAGTTGGCCAGGGTGAGGAGGGAGGGGTAGGCATAACGTGTCCATGATTCTGGAACGTTGTCATAGAAGAGAGCATTTGACAGCTCTTCCATCTCGGATGTAATCGTCAGCTCTCCCTTTGAGAAAGAGAAAAGTCCAGGCAGTGTCACCGGCAGCCACTGCTGGGACAGCCCGAGGGACGTGCGTGGGCTCAGGGAGCACGAGGCTGGGGCTGCCCTGGTGCACCTGGCCCAGCTTGGTGGGTGGGAGCTGCAGCAAAGGCAGAGAGGGCTTTGGAATACTGGGCGATGACCCCAGCAGCTGCCTGCTGTGTACCTGCAGTCCCAGGTCCAGCTCCTTCAGCGAGCGCCTCATCTCGTTGGTCAGGATGTTCATCCTTTCACACTCCTGGAGGGCTACAACCGTGTATGGGGTTTTTTCCTTTGCCTTTCCCATCATCTCCTCCATGTTGAACGGGTCTGGCAGCTGCTGGATGATTTCATCCAGGACTGCCTTCACCTGAAATGAGAATGCCATAAACTGCTCTTGCCCAGAGAAAAGTGCTGCAGGTTCCATTTAATTAAGTTGGTAAGATTTTCTTCTTTTTCTGCCTTGGTGTTTCTTTGTACCTCCTCCTTTGTTACTAGCACTCCATTCTGTTATTAACTGCTCTTGGGTCTTAAAAAGCTGTAGTAGGGCTGGAATCCCCTCCCTCTGCTATCCCTTCCTTCCTGCTATGGGCCTGCTCTCTCAGTTGTCTCCAGACGTGTATCTGCCTCCCCTCTCTAGCCTCTCAGTTGTCACCCTTAAGAGGTTTTTTTCCCACTGTAATTACTTTCCCCCACCTTAAAAAAATCAGTTAATTTCTACCACAAAGACTTGACTTGCCTGTTCCTCTCGGGAGACACCCGAGCCTCCGGCAGCCTCGGATTCCTTGGGCTGCAGCTCCAGCACCGTGCGGAAGAGCCTGTCCGAGGTGACGGTCAGGAAACCCATCTCTGCATTGGGATGCAGGCCATACAGGTGGGGGCTCTCTCCTGGCAGGTTGTCATCGATGTACTGGTGGTAGGCCTGGATGCAGGATCAGGGCCAGCCTTAGCTTGGAATTGCAGGCAAAGGAGCCCGAAGTTCCCTGCAACCTTGAAAACCCATCACCACTCTTGGGGCCCTTCACAGCACCTGCCCATGGGCACGGAGGCTCTTTTTTAACTTGTGTCTCAGCCAAGATTTTCCCTTTCCGTCTCAACCACAGGAATTACTTCCACAGCAATTCTGCACATTCCCAGAGGACTGACACTCTCTCCCTACATTCCCCTTGATGAGTGAGGGGGAACGTGTGCTCATGCCCATTTTTCCAGAGCAGGGGTTTTCTAGAGAAAATTGCAATGTTTCTTACCTCGTAATCCATTCGGGGAGGGATCATGAACCCTGGAGCCAAGGACACCTCACCGTCCAGCATCTCGGGCTGCACGTACTCGCTCAGGTACGTGCGGCACAGCCGGCGGTCCCAGTCATCCGTGATGTGCCCCCCGTACATGATCTCCCCAAACAGGTACCGGAGGTCATCCCACGGGACCTGCACCGAGAGGCTCAAGCTGGGACTCTCCCCGTAGTTGCCCATGCAACCACAGAGTGATGGCTCCAGGACTGACCTGTGCTGGGAGGTGACAGTCCCTGGACCCACAGAGGCTTGGGAGAAGGGGTGTCTCTTGATCACCCACAGATTCTCCCTGTCCCAGTATGAGCACAGCCATCTGTGGTTTGAATCCTGCCTTTTTTCCAACCAGCACTGATCACATCTGTGAGGGCAGGTCTAAAGGTGAGCCTTCAGCCCTGCTCACTGCACCTGCATTCTTGGGGCAGGCTTTGCTTTTTAGGTAGAACCACCCACCAACCACCAAGACATGGGTCGGGGCAGGCAGGTGGGCCAGGGCAGGCACTTGCCTGGCTGGTTCCTGATGCCTTTTTCAGCCATCTCAGTCAGGCTGAGTACTCATCCCCTTCCCCTGCCTGAGTGTGAAGAGAGCAGGGAAGGAGCTGCTCGTGGCCCTAGGCTTCTTCATGGGACAGTGTTTGTGCTGCAAACTGGTGAATGTTCTGAGCAAGCCCAATTGTTGCAGTGTGTGCTGTGCTGAGGAGCAGTCACCTCGTCATCCCTCACCTTGGCGTTGGCCTCCAGGTAGTTCTGCAGGACATTGACAGAGACGGTCAGGTCGCCGTTGTTGAAGGGGTAGGACCTGTTCCAGCCCTGGGTCCCAAACCTGCGCCGCTCAGCCACCGCGGCGTGGAAGTAGCAAAGGGCAAACAGGATGCACCTGAACTCCGACTCTTTGCTGCACTGCTCCAGAGTTTCCTGCAGAGGAACGGTGAGGGTGGGTTGCAGCTGAATACTGCTATCAGATGCCTCCTCATGAAGAACATTCATAGGCAAAAGAGAACTGAAAGTGTTCATTAGAAAAAAAAGGCACACAGTTTTATTTTAATGATTTCCTAGTTGGTAGTTTTTGCACTCATTTGTTTATGAAGGAATTAGGAGTTCACACCCCAATGCCCTGCTGACAGCTGAGGCAGGTTGTTCGTGGCAAAGCTGCAACAGCTCCGGGTTCAGCCTCAGGAAAGGCACTGGCAACCTGGCACTTCCCTGTGTTGGAAACCCACAAAAATGGGTAAGCTCTGGTTACCCCTAAACCCCTGCCAGAGGGGGACCCTGGGCATTCCAGGAGGATGTGCTGGCGAGGGCTGGTTCCAGGTGCAGCGTCCTTGGCAGCAGAGACACCCCGAGGTGCTCAGCCTGTGGAGCCCAGGAGGGGATGAGCCGTAGCTGGAGCCCAGAACGGCCCCAGGAGGCAGCTGTGGGAGGGTGGGGGTGGCACGGGGGTACCTGGTTGAAGAGGTCCAGGGCTCCATGCAGGTTGGCACGCATGCCTGTGGGTGGCTCGCTGGTGATCTTGATGGAGTTGTCCAGCAGCCCCTGTGGGATGATGTGTGTCTCGGGGCTGGGGGCTGGCTCGGCGCTCATGAACAGTCGGTACTCGGGGTGGCTTTCTAGGCTGTGGTGCTCCACCAGCTTCTCTAGTGTGCTCAGCCACCGCGCCACCAGGTGGATGTTCTGCAAAAGAAACTCTCTGCACCTTGACAATTTCACTTCCCCCCACCCTGATTCCTACTGTGGCTCCACAGGGGGAAGGCGCTGGGTACAGAAAGCCAGCCCAGGCAGTGTCACTGCCATCTCCAGCAGGGTGACCCTGCATGCTGTGCCTGGACTGGCAGGGCTGTGTGCCCTGGTGTGCCCAGCTGCTGTCGGGGCTGTGTGCCCTGTGCTGTGCCCCACTGCCCCCACCCACCTGCAGGATGACCCAGTGGCCCTCGGCAGCTGCCACCTCCATGGCGTGCTCTGCCACCACCTCCTGGCCCTGCCCCAGGGACACATTGTGGATCTTCCCATTGTCAATGGTGAATCCCAGCCTCGTGCCTGCAAGGGGAATGTCTGCAGTCAGTATCAGCACTGAGTGGGTCCCTGCAGTTCTGGCCGCTTGGCCAGCGGGGCTGGTGCCAGTCCGGGTGGGCAGTGCCTCACCCAGAGCCTCCACGTCCTTCAGTGGGTCAACACCAGGGGAGAGGATGAAGAACAGGGGCGAGGAGGGGCTGCTCTCCTTGTACACCTCAGAGAGATCAATGCTCCTTCCTTTCACATACTTGCTTCCCATTTTCTCTTCCACAAATTTCCTACAGAAAAATAGAACAACCCTGTGAGATGGGAACAGTCCCTGGTTGCAGCTGGAGTGGTGACACTCTGGGCTCTTGCAGGAGAGCCCTGTGCTGGGCACCAGGTACCTGATGGCATAGGTCATCCTGTCAGGGCGCAGGCACCGCAGCACACACAGCTTCTGCAGGGCTGTCTTGTTCTTCCAGTCCATGGGGAACACCTCGTTCTCTGGCGCCTCCATCTCCACAAACCTTTTCCATCGCTTTGCTGAGCTCTCGATGTCGTTCTCCAGGCTGGTGAACTCATCCATTTCTGAAAGCGCCTTCAGGTTCCACAGAGAAGGACTAAATCACTCCTGGGCTCTGCTCATCCCCAGGGACCCGCTGCACTGGGGGCTGTGCTGGCATTGCCTTGGCACAGCGGGTGACTGCACAGACCCACCTTGACAGCACCCCAGTTCTGGTTCTGCAGGAAGTCCACGGGGGACGTGACACCAGTCTTGGAAGGGAAGCGCAGGAGAAAGTCCAGCTCTGCTGGGTTCACTTCTTTCTTGAGGGCCAGGACCTGAGAGTTGGGAGTGCAGCGTCACAGCCACCCAATGCCCACAGCCCCAGTGTGAGGGGTGAGAGGCTCTGAGCATCCACAGCAGCACCAGAGTAAGAGAAGAAGCTGTCTAAAGCCATGTGAATGCCTGTCGTACAGCAGGAGGGATTACCTGGAAGGCAACCTGGGCCAGGAAGATGAGTTTGTCTCTCTCAAAGAGGCCCTGAGCAGTGTACACATAGACTGAGAAGGTGATCTGGTCGGTCAGGTTGATCACCCTTTCCCGGGTGTCGTCGCTGGGGACTGCTCGCTCGATGGCTTTCTCAAAGACCCCGTTGAAGGCCTGAGGAAGATCCCAGCAGGCATCAGCCTGTGGCTGCTGGGGTCTTGTCAGCAGCATGAAAGCTGAAACACTGAATCTCCGTGCTCCCCCAACTGTCCCACCCGCAGACATCTCTGTTCCTCCTCACTCCCCATCTACCTTGAGAGAGAACTGGTAGATGGGGTTGATCTTGCAGAGGTCACTCAGGATGAAGTACAGCAGGGATGCACGCTCTGCTGCTGGCCGGTAGTTCTCTCTCGCTACGTTTATTTGTACTTCAGTGACTTTGGCTTCTTTTACCTGGAGGTGCAGGGGGGTGGGTGTCACCAGAACCCCGTCACACACCAAAGCAGTGCCCACCCTCCTGCTGGGTGCCCAGCCGAGCTGTCCCTCTGCCTGTGGCACCAGCTCCAGCGAGCACATTTACCTTTTCCTCAATTTCCTTGGCTGTGCGCTTCGTTATCTCCAGGTTCTCTACCAGTGCTGTGTCCCGCAGGAAATCTCCCCCAGCAGCTGACAGCCGGGCGAGCAGGGAGTCCTCCAGCTCCTTCAGCTTGATCTTGAACTCGTTCTGGCTCTTGGTCAGGCTTGCCTGCAAGAGCAGCACCCAGGGATGCATCACTTGAGATCACAGCAGAGGGCTGGCACCTGTCCCCAGTCATAGGGCCACCAAGGTGCCGCTGCGAGGGAAGGTGGTACCTTCAGAGCCTCCCCACCCCTCTAACCAGCCCCTCTAGCCCCTGTACCTTCAGGGCCTCCAGGTCTGGCCGCTCCCGGGCCACCACAGCAGCCAGCAGCTGGTCCTCCAGGCCCTCCCGTGTCACCAAGAAGTTGATGAGAGTACACTGAGCCTGCACCTCTGGCTTGTAGTGCGGGTTGAAACTTCGGGTATGCAGGATTAGGCGGAACTGCTGGTTATACTCTACTTCTTTATCTCCAATCCTAATGTATCTGTTCAGTTAATTAAACAAATTAATCCCCGCACACTGGGCAGTAACTCATCAACCACAGATGCCCTCAGCCTGTGTGCCGTTCCTGGCCACTTGGGATGAATTTCTTTGGTTGGGAAAAGGCACAGCAAGGGCAGAAGTACCAAACCAGACTTGGCAGGGCAAGGATGGAGGAACAGGAGCTGGAGACTGCCCTGCCACAGCCCCTCACGGCCTCTGGGGTGCAGTTCCCCTTCCATATGGCAGGTGTCTCAGGGAACATGTCCTTGAGTCACTAAATGAGCTGGATGCCAAGGACCAGGCCACATTCAGTCCCTCCATGGGACATACTGGAGAGCACTGGGGGATGTGGCCAAAGCAAAAGAAGGATCAGGCTCCCAAGCTGCCCACAGTGAAGGTGCATCTAGCAGCATTTTGGGGCAGCAGTGGCTGCTTGGGGCAGGTGAAACCCCTGAGCACTGGGGTGTGCTGACCTGCCCTTGAAGGTCCTGCCCAGCAGCGGGTCCAGCACTGCCTCGATGGTCTCCCCGATGTCCTCGATGAGCAGTGTCTGTCCTTCAGAGACCGCCTGGGCAATGATGTCCAGGTATCTGAGGGGGGACAGGGGAGGTGTGTATGGCAAGCCTGTGCACTGTGGGGGGCTTGGGCTGCTGTGGGGGGCTCACAGAGTGCTTTCCACCCACTGTGTCCTGCTGGAACCCTGTTGTGCTCTGCCAGTCCCCCACAGAGCTTTTGGAGGTGTCGGGTACCCCCTCAGGGCTGCTGCCCTTGGGTCCCCTCAGTCTGGTGGGGGATGTTATTGCCCTGACTCTGCACCCTTCAGTGGCAGGGAAAGGGGAGCTGGTGCAGCCTGGGCCTGTGCCCGCCCCGCAGCCCCTGGCCCACCTTTTCTGGCCCAGGCGGACGATCTGCAGGTCCTCCCCGAATTTGTTCTTGATCCACTTGCCGCCCTGCAGCTGGGCGTCCACGAGCAGCGGCCAGCGCTGCGTGCTGCACAGGATGGCCGCGTTCTCGGTGGACGTGCGGTCGCTGGGCAGCCCCTGGTTGTTCCAGGCAGCCACGTCGGCAGAGTCCGTGAGGAGGCTCAGGGGGTCCAGCTCCGGGGTGATGGGGATGGGCACCTGCCGGGAGGGGCTGTTGGTGCCTGGCGCAGGCGTGGGAGCCCCCGGTGCTGCAGGGCATGGGGGAAGGCACTCTGGGGTGGAACCTGCACCCTCTCACCTTCTGCCCCTGGAGGAAGGGAACCCAGTGCTTCTCCAGCAGCTCAGCCCTGTACTTCTTGGTGAAGTATCCGATGTAGGACACGAAGGCGGAGACCAGCAGCACGTCCCCACACAGCGTCTTCTCCTGCTCTCTGAGATCCTCCACTGACTCAGCCCAGCGCACGTTTTCAGACGCTAGGCCCCCAACGAGCCTAGGGGTAGGAGGGGATGGGGATGGTGCTGTGACCTGGCCAGGGGTGGGTGGCAACTCAGCCATGGTGACCTGGGGCGTTGTCACCCAGCATCTCCATGGCTGCCTCCGCCCTGAATGTCTGGCCTGATTAATCTCAGAATTTTTTAATTTGGGGAGGGTATGGGGGGCTCTGCTGCTCCCATGGCCCTGGTGTCACAGCCACCAGGCAATGCCAGGGAGCAGCAGCCTGCCCTGGTGCTTCAGAGCCAATGTTTGCATGGTACCTGTTTGCCAAATTGATGACTTTGTTGGTTTCATCAGCCTCCTGCTGGCATTTGATCTTCTCTGCTGTGGCTTTCTCAAACTGAGCAGTGAGAGTCGCCAGATTTTCATTCAGGGCCTTTGGAAGAGAACAGCCCCAGAGCTATTCCCTGCCCATATGGGAAGCTCCATGGTCCCAGAGCTCTGCAGCATCTCCAGCCCAGCCCAGTGCTTGGGCCTGGCTCTGGGTTCACGGAGTTCTTTTGCTCATTTGGTGACTGAGGGGCTCGTGGCTGGGGGCTGTGGGGACACACACTTACCGCAATTTTGCTCTTAATTTTACTCAGCCTCGCCTGCGCCTCTGCCAGCTCGGCATCAGCATCGGCCACTGCCTGTCTCTTGGGCTTCACCGTGCAGTGCACCTCGTAGAAGCGCACCATGTTGAGGCACCAGGAGCACAGCCCTGCTGCGGCCGTTGACTTGGACTTGATGAACTCGGGATTAAAGCTGGGGTCGTTCCGGTAGGGCCTGGAGTGGGAGGACAGCCGTGCTGTGGAGCT
>NW_005054578.1:393312-406569 GCF_000277835.1 Geospiza fortis
CTGTCCCTCTCCTCCCGGCGCCTGGGCTGCCTCTGGGTGGCAGCGGGGCAGAGCAGGGCCAGCGCCTGCATCCCGCCCCTGTCCCCAAACCCTGCTGGGCTCTGTGTCCCCCTGGCTGCCCTGCCAGGACAGCTGGTGGCAGGGGCTGTGAAGGGGCAGGAACCAGCCATGGACTCACTCAAATGCCTTGAGACAGGCCTCAGGGATGTTTTCCCCATCATAGTTTTTTAAGCTTGCAAGGAAGGTGTCTGCTTTTCCTATCTTGACTTTTCCTGCTGTCCAGCTCTTGTCCTTCGGAATCTTGCCGTTTTCAGCCGTCAGAATCAGCACAGCTGCCATCACATTCACTACCTCTGGTGGTGGGGCCCCAAAGGACTTCAGCTCCGTTAGGTTGTACTGGGGAGGGACCACAGGGCCACTGAGCATCCCCCTGGCCCAGGGCTGCCGGCCCTGGCTGGGCACCTGCCTCCCCTGAGAGCTCACCCACCTTGTTGAGCGTGTCGAGGGCCTCGCGGGCGGCCGAGAGCACCACCTCTGCTTCTGCCAGTTCGCTCGCACAGGCTTGCTGCTTCTCAGCCACTATCTGGGGAGGGAGGACACGGCATGGGGCAAGTGGCTTTAACCACAGAGCTCACGCTGCCCTGTCCCACGTGTGACACCAGCTCAGCACTTCGCACCTTGTTGATGGCTTCGACCTTCAGCTCCTCCTCATCAGCTATGGCTTTCTCCTTGCTGACCTTCTCTGTTTCAACGCCCACCACGTGGATCAGTTTGTCTGTGTCCTCATTCTTCTGCTTCAGCTCTACCTCCTGGACTGCCAGCATGGCTTTCAGGTCATCCACCTCAATGAGGGAAGAAACGGAGCAGATAAAAGGGCTGATCCTGCCAAGCCCTGCCTGGTGGAGCAGCAGTGTCTCAGTATGGGGCTTGGGGACCTCACAGACACTGTGACCATCCTGCAGGGACGTGCCTGCTCTCTCCCCCTGTGGCAGACCCAGAGCGGGCATGATGCACACACAGGAGGGGCTGTGGGCAGGCACCTGTGATGCTGTGCTCCGCAGCTTCATCAGCCCCTTCTCCAGCCTGTCAATGCTGCCAGAGAGGTTGCTCCTTTTATCTGCCAGCAGGTTCTGGTAGAGCTTTATCTGCTCCAGGAAGGTCTTTGGCGTGGTGTAGTTATAGCGTCTCTCCACGGCCAGGTAGATCTTGGACATCTCCTTTGAGCTTGTGTGGACGAAGGACATGAACTGGCTGATGGAGGCCTTGACCTCTGGCTGCACAGAGAGCACAGAGAAGGAGCTGCTGCAGCAGGTGGCTGTGGGGTGCAGTGGCTGCACAGAGCCCTCCTGCAGGGCTGGCTCTGTGTGCAGCCATAGAGGCCAGAGCAAAGTGACCCCTTTCATCAGCAGCACAACGCAGAGCTGAGATAGAGCTGGTGGTGAAGGCACTGGTGCTGGTTCCCATGCCCAGCTCTGTCCCTGACATCCCTGTCCCCATGGAGGAGCTGCTGTCCCCAGGCTGTTTCCTGTGCAGGTGTTTTAAGGACAGAATGGAAAGGGAGGGTTCATCCTCAGCAGCACAGCACAGGGCTGCAGGCTCTGACACTGGAACCAGCTGCAAACTTATCCCAGACCTATTCCCAGCTGGTTGTTCCCAGCCCTCTGGGTCATGCCAGGCCCTCATCCCTGGGCACACGAAACACAGAGAGCAGCAGAGGTGCAGTTCACTGCCCAGTGCAGCCCGGGCTCCCCAGTGCCCTAGGACAGCAGCTGTGCTGGGTCCCAGCTCACCTCGATGTCCGGTGTTTCCTCCAGGAACCGGCTGCTGACGGACACGAGGGCGTCCTCGGGCCACTCGTGGAACCAGTCGATGGCCGTGCAGTTGACCACAGCTGGGAACCTCCTGGCCCTCACACGCAGGGTGGAGCCCACGGGGGAGAAGCAGAGGACAACCTGGGGCAGAACAGCAGTGCCTGAGGGGGTGTCCCTGCTGCCAGGGTGGGGCAGTGTCTCTGGGGGCTCCACATGACTGCAAGGATTCTGCTGCAGACCTGAGCTTTGCTGCCTTCCCATTGGCTCTGACCAGGGCCAGAACTGGGTTCCCTTTGGTGCCTGCAGTCAGCAGCTGAGCTCAGTGCTCCTGTGGGTGTCCCTGGGAGTGCCCAGCATGGTCTGTGGCTGTGGAAGCCACTGATCTGCTCTGTCCCCAGGGAGGTCAATACAGGGCTGTTCTGCCCTGTGCCTCTGGGGCTGGGGGCACCTGGGGAGTCTCTGACAGCACCTTTTGCCTAAACCCACCATCCTGGGATGAAACCTCAGTGTTCTGAGGCCTGTAGCAAAGAGGTTTTGGATGGGGCAAATCAGGGGCACAGACAAATCAACCTGGAGAGCAAACACCCACCTTCAACTGGCGCCTGACTTTTTCTATAAATAATTTCCAGCAGTTTTCCTTTGTATCTTCCAATCCAAGGGACTTCACTTGAGGCCTCATGGACCCGATGATGGTTTCCATGTCATTATCCTGAAAGAGGCCTGGCACCTCCCCAGACGCCAAGAAATCATTGATCACAACCAGGAATGATTCTTCAGCCACCTGGGAGTCTGTCATCAGGAACACGCTGGGGATGTTCTTCACAGCTGCCTTCATGTACTGGGAGGCAAGGTCCAGCTGGGACAGAGAGAAACTGTCACCCCCCAGTCCAACCCCCACGAGGTGTTCCCTGAAGTGACCAGTTTGGAGCAGCCCTGGGCTGCCCCAGAGAGCTGGAAGGGAGCCTTTGGGAAGGAGCCTTTGGGAAGGAGCTGGTGCCAGGTGCTCTGCCCAGGCACAGGTCCAGCACCAGGGCTGCCCACACCACCACCCCCGGTGTCACCAGTAGCTCCTGCCCATGCCTGGCTGGGGAAGCACTGTGGCCCCTTGGGGCAGGACTCAGGGGTGTCACCTGTGGATCCTCGTGTGCAAACACAGTGTCACAAGGAGAGCAGAGCCTGGTGAGCCCCCCCAGGTGCCGTCACTGCCGGTGCAGGACCCAGCCCCAAGCAGGTGGCCCTAAGCCAGGGTCCAAGGCTGCTCCTACCTTCAGGTCTGGGATGCCGTAGCCTTTCCTCAGCGTGATCTGGAACACGCTCAGGTTGCTGATGTGAGCTGCCAGCCGAGCCAGGCTCTGCTTCCCACTGCCTCCCACCCCCACCAGCAGCGCGTTGCCCCGAGGAGACTCCAAGATCCGGCTAATTCTGCAAATGTGAGACACTGCGTCTTCAAAGAGCACCTGAAGAAAACAGGAGGGGAAGGTTTGGTGTTCTGGATTAGGGCAGAAAAAGCAGTGAATGCCCCATAATGCACCAACCCAGCCAAGCAGTGCAGTGCTGCAGTCCCATCTTTTCAGGGCGGACCTGCCTGCCACAGGCACTCACCAGATTCATCGCTGCATTCACCTCATTGTAGCTGTCCAGGGCTTCCCCGAGCAGGCCACTCAGGGATGCCCAGCTCGTCACTGGCATGTACTTGAAGTCATCCATGCCCTGGGCAAAGTGGCAGTAGATGTTGGGTTTGGCGAACATCAGCTCTTCATTGATCTCCTGGGAGAGGCAATTCCAGCTGTGGGGCTCAGCTGTGGGGCACCTGGGGGCACCACTGGGCTGGAGCACCCTACTTTTCAGCACAACTCACTTGAAAGGAGGCTTTGCTGATGTCGGTCATCACCTTCTTGAAGCTGTACTGATCCTCTTCATCAACAAGCTTGTCTCCATACACCCTCTCTGCTTCGTGGAGCCAGAGACGCACCAAGTCCACGGGGGTTTTCAGGCAGTCAGGGGTGGAGAAGAGCAGCCCCTGACAAACAAATCCCGCAGCCCTTGGGGTTATTTTGGTGCTGCTCAGAGCTGATTGCAAAGGTTTGCTCTGGGGAGAGGCCAAGGCCCTTTTCAGGGACATGGTATGCTGCAAGGATGTGGGATCAGGAAAGGGAGGAACAAGGATGGTTTAGAAGAAACAGCTCCCATACCTGGAATATGTTGGAGAGGTCCCGCAGGTTGAAGATGTAGTGGAACTTGATGGCTGTTGGCAGAAAGTTGGCAGCAACCTTCTGGTGCAGGGCTGTTGGCAGGACAGGGCGGTGAGCAGGCTCCAGGTCCCCAGAGACCCCCGAGCAGTGCATTCCCCAGGGGCTCGTCCCACCCCAGCGTGGCAAAGGCTCACCCAGCGCTGCTGCCACCAGCTTGGGCTGCATCTTCTGCAGAGGCATGGGCATGTTGTGGCGGGCCAGGTGCTGCTGCAGGATGGTGCCGTACACGGTGCTCAGAGCCTCGCGGCTGGGGAAGCACACGGCCAGCACGCAGAAGTGGCGCTGCAGAAAGGGCACAAATGGACATGGGCACTTGGTCCCACAGGGGCTGACGCAGCCAGCTGGCACTGCAGGGTCCCCTGCCTCTTTGCACCCTCTGGGCTTTGGTGCCTGGAGGGTGAGTGTGGCAGGCAGAGCTGTGCCCCCAGGCCCTGCCCACCTGCAGCCGTGGGTCGATGGTGAAGGACCCCGCGGTCGGGTTCATGCAGGCCACGTACTGGCAGTTGCGAATGTCCTTCAGGGTCAGCTTGCTCCTGTCATACCTGTGCGGGGACCGGCACCGTGACGCTTTCCCCGGGGAGGGGGACAGGTTCCCCCCATCGTGCCGTGCCCCTCCAGCACCCACCAGTGCCCGTGGTCCAGGTGCTGCCGAATAAGCGTGTGTGGTGCCACAGTGCCGTACTTGTCCACCTCTGGCATGTTCATGTCATCGATGAAGTAGATCAGCCTTCTGGTGCCAGGTGGGCCAAAAACCCTCCCTGATTTCTTCTCCAGGGGTTTCTCAAGGACGGCTGCAGCGAGAGGAGTAGGTGAGTGGGGGTCAGCACTGCAGGACCCTGCAGCACAGCCCAGTGTAGGGGCAGCTGCTGCCTCTGCAAGCCTTACCCTGCAGCATGGCCGAGGTTGTGTAGAAGTTGAGGGGCACAGACTGCACCAGGTATTCATCTGTGCCAAGCGCTTCCAGCTTGTCCCACATCAGGACTGACTTTCCTGTCCCTGCGTTCCCCACCAGCATCACCGGCTGCTGCTTCTCCATCAGCAGGTCCATGAAGTAGCGGAGGCGAATGGTCTCTGTGGTGTGCACCACGGCCGCCTGGGGAGAGGCTCTGTCAGTCCCTGCATTGCCCTGGCACTGGCAGAGGCAGGATCCTCTGTCGGGGCAGCGTGCCAGAGCCCTGCACAGCGCTCCTGGCAGCTCCAACAGACGGTGCTCTCTGCAGGCAAACCTGGTCCCTCTCTAAAGCAACACCTCTCGTGTGCTCTGCTGTTCTAAAGACCTTCTGACCAAAACCAAGTTATTACACAGAACAACATGGACAGCTCCTGAAACCACCACACAGCCACAGCTCCTCACCCTTTTCCCTGACAGCTTAGATAACCCCTGCAAGATGCCACTGTAGGAAACAAAAATGGAGTGCTAAAGGACATTCTGCACTCAGGCAATAGTCACAGCTATTTTGTGAGACTCTCTGAAGCTGCAGGTTAATCTGAAGGTAAAGGAGACATGGAACTCACAGCCCTTTGCCTGAGGCTTCTGTGGGGTAAAGAGAACCCTGGAAGCCATCAGGTTTGATGGATGCTACCAGTCTGAATCCTGATGATGCTCCACACATTACTGAGGGGGAGACTGTGGAGTGACAGTCAAACAAACCAAATAAACACAGCACTCGTGGGAAATACCTGTAAGGGGATGTCGGGGTCGAGCTCAAACGCTGGCACTCTTTCATCCCAGAGATTGAATGTCTTCGTTTTGGGATGAATGTAATAGTCAAAAACTGTCCCCTGATTAGGAAACTTGATGGCTTTAAATTCCGACAGCCACCACTTGCTGAACTGCTGGCGGTGATCCACCAGCTGGAGGACAAAACAGAGACACTCAGACCCCAGCCACAGGATGGGATGCAGAGAAGGGCAGCAGTGCTGGGCAGTCCCTTGGCTGTACCTGGTCCTGGAACAAGGCTCCACCAAAGGCCCAGATGCAGGCGAAGACGAAGAAGAGCTCGTATTGCTCCCGGGGTGAGTCTGGTGGGACATTCTGGGGTGTCAGAAAACATTCCAGCAGGGACAGAACTGTCTGTATGGCTGTGACGTCAGGAACAGGAGTGATTGTCTTGAACTCAGACTTGAGCTTCTCCAGGCATGGTGGCAGGTACTTGTCAAAGAGGATCGTCAGAGCAGCCTTCTCAGACTTCTCTGTCCTTGTGTCAATCCAGCTGGCCACAATGCTGTGGGAGAGACAAACAGGGCTGCAGCAAGTATCCCATCCCATCCCATCCCATCCCATCCCATCCCATCCCATCCCATCCCATCCCATCCCATCCCATCCCATCCCATCCCATCCCATCCCATCCCATCCCATCCCATCCCATCCCATCCCATCCCATCCCATCCCATCCCATCCCATCCCGTCCCAGCTCACGGGCTCCAGCCCAGGTCTGCAGGGTTGATGTAGAGGATTCCAGCCCGGGACACGGTGGCCGGCGTGGCCGTCCGCAGGTGGCTGATCTCGAAGATGAGCCTCATGGTGGGAGTGAGGGGGATGCGCTCGTTGCTGGCCAAGGTGAGAACCTGGGGGAAGTGGCTCATTGTGGGGAATGTCTGGAGCTGGTCCCCCCGAGATCACAAACGAGCAAAGCCCCTGGGGTGTGATGGCACCAACCTTATTGTCATCCATGACTGTGTTCAAGGACTCGATCCACATTGGATCAATGTCTCCATCAAGGATGATCCATTTGGGCCCATCATGTGTGATGTTGGCCAGGTCACGCATGGCTGTGGAGAACAGACCTGCCCCACAGAGAGACTCAGCTTGTTCCTCTCCACACACAGCCCTTTGCTGGAGGACACGTGGGATTGGTGCTCCCATGAAACACATTCCTTCTCTGTCCCACTCCAGGAAAGAGCCCCAAGGAAAAGTCTTCCCATCCCATCTCACATCCCACAAACTGAGCTCACAGCACTGGTGTCTCACCATCCTTCCATTCCCGTGTGGCTGGATGGATGATCCCAAACAGCTCATCGCAGGTCACAGCCTTGGGGTCCAGGTCAATCGTGACCGGCCTCCTCTTCAGCATTTTGTACGTCTTGTTGAGCGACTTCAGCACCTGTGCAGAGAGGATGGTACAGCCACAGGTGCTGACCCCACCAGGGCAATCAGCCTTCAGCAGCCTCTGCCTGCAGTGGGGCCATGGGGCCCTGCTCCCACCTGGGCTGCTGGGCAAGCCCTGAGCTCTCTGAGCAGAGCCGGCCCCTGGATGGGGCACTGTGTGAGCCCAGGCCCTGCCCTAGCCCTGTCTGTCATCCTGCCAGCACCACAGCATGCCCAGGATCAACCCTGAGAGCGTGCCCCTGTCTGCTCTCTGTCTTTGTCTCTGCTCTGCCTGGGGGTGTCTCTCAGGGCAGCCCCTGAGCTGTGATCCCAAACCTGCTCAGCTGCAGGGGCTGGCACACGGTGCCCGAGGGCCTGGCCCTGCTGTCCTCTGCCCAAACCCTGCTCTGGCAGGGCTGGGGGCTGCACAGCCCTCACCAAGGAGCCGTGGGAGGCCACAGGATATGCCTGGCCGAGGCCAGGGGGGGCCCATGTCCTCGGGATGGTCTGGCCCTACCTGGGACTTGCCGCAGCCGGCGTTGCCGACGACGAAGACGGAGTGTCGCACTTGGAGCAGCTCCTCCAGCTGCACCACCTTCAGCACAAAGTTCTCCTCCGCCTGCAGCTTCAGCTCCACCACGGCCTCACGGATCACCTGGGAGGGAGAGCAGGCACTGACCACCAGCAGCCTTGGAGAGGCCCTGGAGATGAGCTGGCTGCCCCAGGAGCGCTGAACAGAGCATCAGCCTCTGGATCCTGCCAGGATTGCCACATCTCTGGTGATGGTGCCCTGCTTGGGCTTGCACCTTCTCAAATTCGAGGTTCCTCTTCCTGGGAACGTCCAGTGCTGGAAACAGGTCTCCAATCAGCCCCAAGAACACAGGCAAGTCATCTGTCACGATCTTGGGGATATTGAAGTCTCGTAAAGCTCTCATCAGGACCTGGTCCTCTGCAGAGCCAGGGTCCCCCCTCTTTAAGGAGCCTGCCACCACCAGCACGGACTTGATGGCCCGCAGCCCCCAGTCGTAGTGGTCCTGTGACAGGAAGCAGAGAATCACCATTTCACTTTGGTGAGGGACAACTGCTTCAAACAGCGCTGCAGAGGAATACCCTGTCCATCAGCCAGGTCATCCACACGGCACCCACTGGGCTGGACCTAAACTGAGCTCATCTACAGGAGAAGCCTCTTTCAGTCATGGGGGTGGTTGGGAACTGGGAATCTGACTTCCTCCTTGGAGGCACGTTTATAGGGTAAATCACCTCTCTTGAGATGAATAACATCTGAATGCTCTCGCCTTAACTGGCCTAATTCTAATTCCATCTTATTCTACTTTTGGGCTTCTTGATTCCTTCTTTAAGGCAGAAAGGTGCCATATGATACATCTTTCTGCAGAAAGGTAGAAGCGGATCTTGTCCAGCCATAGACCTGAGCTGTGCAGAGCTGTCACTGTGTGTCACCACCAGCAATCCCCCCACAGTGTGTCAGCTTTGAGGATCAAATGGACTCTTTCCTCTCCCAGCCAGCACTGTGTAATATTGTTAATTACCTGTTTCGACAGCAGCTCTTTGCAGAGCGTGTAGAGAGTGATGAACTTCCTTGCCAGGAGCCTGGCATCAAGAAACCCCTCTGCCACAAGCATGATTTCGCAGATCAGTTCAAAATCGGGGACCACCATAGCGCAGGGTCTAGAGAGGAGCAGCTGCAGTTGTCAGGGCTGCTTACCACGTCCTTACCGTCCCACAGGTCCCAGGGTTTGCCCCCAGGTTTCCAGTGTGACGAACACTCAGCTGCTGCAGCTGCACCTGCTGGGGTCTCCTGCCCAGACTCCTTCTCCATGCAGGGCCCATGTCCCACCAGGCTGGGGCACACCAGCCCTTCTGCAGTCCCAGGCTGAGATTCACCAAGGACAGGGTCCCACAGCATCTCTGTGCCTCCCCTTCCAGTGCTTCACCAACTTTTGGTCAACTCTCAGCTGGATTTTAGCTGAGGGTGGCGACCCACCCCAGCATGCTCTCCCCTTGCTGAGCAGCCCAGCTCACCCCACCTGGCCCCCTCTGGGGAGTGACAGGACTGTCCTGTGGTGCCAAGGGCTCCCTCACACCTGGGCCACCACCCTTGGCTGAGGGTGCTATGGGTGTGGCACAGGAGTGCCAGCACGGAGAGAAGGGCTGCAGTGACACCGACCCACCTGGACAGACCTGGCAGTGACCCACCTGAACAGAGCTGGCACTGACCCACCTGGACAGAGCTGGCACTGACCCACCTGAACAGAGCTTTCAGGTTCTCGGGCAGCTCTGTGCGCCCGGCGTAGCCAGGGTTCATGGTGATGAAGATCCCCACCGATGGGACCAGTGAGATGGTCTCCCCAAGGAAGTTGAATGTTTTCTTCCTGCCACGGATTGCATCCTGAATACATTTTACCTGCCAGGTGAGCAGAGGTGTTGGCTCCCTGCCCAGTGCCCTGGCTGGCCCTGACTGCTCCCCAAGGTGAGCCTGAGGGTTTGGTTTTGCCAGGAATAATATTGAGGTCTTGCTGAAGCCACAGCAGCAGGAGAGCTGCCCTTAAACCAGCTCCTTCCTAATCACCCCACCTCCCTGTCCCAAGTGATGGCAGAGCTGGGGGGTGACAGGTCACCAGGATGGACACAGCTGGGCTGTGAGGTTTAACTGTGCCCAAATCCCCTGCACTGCTGTGCTTCCATCCCCCACCCTGTGTCCAAACAGGACAGAGTGGAGAGAACAGTGCCGAACTGTCCTGCGAGTCAGGTTTAGCTGGGGCAGCATGCAGGACGTGAGCTGGTGCCACTGTGTTGTGGGGACAGCACGCACCTGCACGGCAATGACAGACAGGACCTCCACCAAAATGCGATTGAACTCGTCGAAGCAGCCCCAAGCGCCAGTCTGGGCAAGTCCTTTGTAGATGTTCCCACAGGACTGTAGAGAAACAGAGCAGAGGGACAGGGCTCAGGCACTGCGGTCCCTCATGGCAGCTGCAATGGGGGATTTGGTGACAGAACTCGAGCGCTGAGAGCTGCTTGTGCCTTACGGACTGTGCTCTTCCCGAGGGAAATTCCCCACAGGGATAAAGCCTTCCTGCCGAGGCTCCCCTGGGCTCCCAAACACAGGGTCCCTTGTCTCAGACACCCCGTGGCTCTCACCTGGGTGCCCCCATCCTGTGCCTACCTTGTAGTCCATCTGCTCGGAGCAGTTGAACACGTAGACCATCATGCCCACGGCCCGGCCCAGGTCCTTGGTGGTCTCTGTTTTCCCGGTGCCCGCGGGGCCAGCGGGGGCCCCCCCCATGTAGAGGTGCAGGGACTGGGTCAGGGTGATGTAGCACCTGTGCAGGGACTGGGTCAGGGTGATGTAGCACCTGTGCAGGGACTGTGTGTGTCAGGATGATGTGGCACCTGTGCAGGGACTGGGTCAGGGTGATGTGGCACCTGTGCAGGGACGGGGTCAGGGTGATGTGGCACCTGTGCAGGGACTGGGTCAGGGTGATGTGGCACCTGTGCAGGAATGGGGTCAGGGGGATGTAGCACCTGTGCAGGGACTGGGTCAGGGTGATGTGATGTGGCACGTGGGCAGGGACGGGGTCAGGGTGATGTGGCACCTGTGCAGGCAGGGCCGGGGCTGAGCGGGGCCGGGGCAGGGCCGGGGGAGCGGAGCCTCACCTGTCGGTCAGGGGGGTGATCACCAGCCGGGGCGTGTTCCCCAGGTACTCGTAGGCGTAGCAGAGCTGCGCGTCGCAGATGTTGGCGAAGCAGTGCTTCTCCCCGTCATCCCAGCGGTGCCGCAGCTGGGACTGCCACGCAAACGCCTGCGAGGTCTCCACCTGCGGAGCAGCTGGCTGAGGAGGCGGCGGGCACGGGGGGCACTGGCACTGCCCGCCCCAGCCCGCTGGGACAGCCACACACCCTGCTCGGGGCTGCTCACCTTTGTTTGGATCATTTTGCCCACAACATCCCTTGCATGGACATCAATAGTACAGATTGTCATGATCTTCATTCTGTCTCCAGCACTCAGGTTCCCAAGGAGCAGGGAAATCAGGGCATTCAGCCGAGCGATCTGGGCAAGGACAGAAATACTGGGCATAGAGATGATGCCCTCGTTTGCTCACCTCTCAATGACCCCTGGCCTGGCAGAGGGGCTTGGGCTGGCTCCAAGTTGGGTGCACAAGATGCCAACCTGCTTTTTGTTATAATCCTTCAGGGCATTCTCATAACCTTTCTCCAGACTCGCAAAGGCAACTCCAACCTCTGTGGTCCAGGCGATCTGGGTGCACGTGAGAGCGATCTGCAGCAAACCATGGGGACAAGACGGCCATGAAGAGGAACCCGCCATGGCTCAGGGTGGGCACCTGTGCCTCCCGGGGCTCTCTGTCCCTCTCAGGGCCAGCTCAGCCCGGCCCTGTGCAGCAGCACCCACCTGTGCTGGGTAGTCAAACACCCACTCCTCCCGTGGCTTGTCCTCGTAGGTGCCCAGGGCCTGGGGCATGAGGCTGCGCAGCGTGGAGCGCATGCGCTCCAGCAGCCGGTTCAGCCACACCTCCACCTGAGGGGCACACCTGCAGAGCTGAGCGGGCAGCTCCAGCCCAGCCAGGCTGCACAAACCTCTCCCTGCACCTGGCAATGCCCCGCAGAGAGAGCCCAGTGCCAGTCCCACAGGGCACATCCCACAAACCTCTCCCTGCACCTGGCAATGCCCCGCAGAGAGAGCCCAGTGCCAGTCTTGCAGGGCACATCCCATGGGATATGATGGGGCGATCTGAGAGCAAACAGCCCAGGGGTAAGCACCCTGCAACCCTCGAGGGACGGGGAGGCTGAGCAGGTTCACACCACTGTGCTGCTCTGTACCAACAATGCAGGTGCCATTTCTTTGGCCAAAGCTTTTGGCCAAAAATCTCTATAATTGTATTTTTATACTCCTGCCAGGCTGTTAGAGCACAGCCAGCAAAAGGCTCACCCCATCCTCAGCCTGCCCCCTTCCCCAGCCTCCACGAAGCTCAGCTGACCTGGCCAGACAGGTCACAGTCTGCATCGAAGTCCATGTACTCCCCGTCCCGGCTGAACATCCCGTGGGCCACCTTCAGGGGCTTTTTGTCTGCGCCCTCCTGGAACTTCAGCTTGGCCAAACTGTCAAACAGCTTTGTCAAGTGCCGGGACACCTGAGAGCAGAGCACAGCCACTGTCAGGACCCCGTCACCTGCAGAGGGGTGATCAGCATTGGATGTACCCCTGAGCGCTCCCTGGGCACTGCACCCCCAGGAAGGCGGAGCAGGGATGGTGGTGTGCCCATAGGAGTGAGAAATGTTCTAAAACTGTTCAAACAAGTGGAGGGAAATGGCACAGGACTCAGCCCCATGCTCACACACAGCCTATACCTCAAGGGGCTCGGTCCCCTTGGATAAAATATCCAGTAGGTCCGCAGAGGAGACAAAATAGAACCGGGGAAAAGCCAGTCTTTTGGTCTCCAGGTATTCAGCCAAGGCCTTCTCACAGACCGCCAACCTGGCAGAAAACGGAAAATCCTGCATTAACCCCCATACATCAGCTTTACCCTTTGCTCAGTCCTTGCTGATGCTTTGGAGAACCAACCCATTCCTTTGGCCTCCCAAATGCTTCACCAGGATCACGGTTTCCTTACCTGTCCTGCAGTGCTTCCAGCTTGGTGTGCAGCCCGGGCTTGTTGGTGCATTCGATCACGTTGGGAGTTTGTACTGCATCAGCCATTAGATCCTGAAGAGGAAAAACACTTCAGCCACCCCGAAGTGGCAGAGAGCTGCAAGGAAAAGGAGAGGGAGAATGGGCTTCGCACTCGGAAATCCTCGTCAATGGTGTCAAATTTCTTCGACTCCTCTGGCAGTTGACTCCGTGTGTCTTCAGATGCTATGAAGATTGTTTCCAGGTGACTCCACTTCCTCTGTACTTCAAACCAGGTGTTGATAACAGTGTCAGTGGTTGACAGCTTCTGCTGCCAGTCCTGTGCCCTCTGAAGGAAGAAGGCTCGGTACTTGGATGCCAACACGTTCTGCAGCTGCATTTGGTTGTCCTCCAGTGTCTCAATGAGCGCCTCATCCATCTTGAGCAGCGGGAGCTGGGTCCT
>NW_005054578.1:406688-411305 GCF_000277835.1 Geospiza fortis
CCCAAGTAGTGTCCAGGGCATTCAGCACCTGTGGTTGGGGCAGGAGGATGAGCTGGGGGCCGTGGTGAGGGCCCAGCCCCTGTGGGGAAGGAGGGGGACAGAGGGGTGCTGGCTCCAGGCATGGCTCCATGAGCTCTGTGTGCTCCCTGTGGACTCCAGGAACCGGAACACAGGGCCTGGCAGCCACAGAGTCGCACTGGCACAGGGGTCTAGCAGAGCAGGGGAGGAGCTGAGCCCCATTCACCTTCTCCATCCCAGCCTCCTTTGTCGCTTTGTCCACAATGCCGCGAACCTCCTCCTCAAACTTGTGCAGGTTGAGTTGCAGCAGATCCGCCAGGGTGGTGTTCTCGGACATGGTGAATTCCACCTGGAGCAGAACCAGCGTGGTTGGGCCATGGGCTCCCCTCCACAGAGAGGAGTCCAGCAGCTCACCCAGACAAGCTCTTTAACACCCACATTTAGAGACCCCACACAAATATTTGCATGTGGCCAGATTTGAGCCTAATGGCCCCCTTCCCTTGCTGGGTGCGGATCTGGGGAGCCTCCTGGGCCAGGGATGGGCAGGAGGGCTCGGGAGCACCTTGGCTGTCTGCACAAGCTCCTGCCAGTGCCGGTCCCTGATGGCTGGGTTCTGCAGCTCGCTCACGGCGCGCAGGGAGGTCATCATGTTCTTCATGCTGCTGTCCAGCCCCGTGAACGCGTTCCAGCCCTTCACCTCCTTATCCAAACCCCGGATGTCTTTAGCAAATTTCTTGCACTCAATATCCATATCCTCAACGTTAAGCTCTGCCCACTTGGTTGTCTTCCAGCTGGCGATGCTCATGTTCACCTGGAGCCAGGATACATTTGCACAACATGGGATTAGCAGGAGCATTCGTGCCCGGGCAGAGGAGCAGCATAACCAGTGCCTGTATGCCCTGTGTGCCCACCAGGGCCCCACTCATGCACACAGCATGCAGACCTGCTCTAAGTGTAGCAACCTGCCCCATGTCTCATCCTCCCTCTGATGGCCATGAGCTCTCTGAGAAGCTGCAACAACTCCGCAGCTTTGGCTGGCAATGGCCAGCTGGCACCAGGTGCCTGTGCTGGGTGCCCATGCCAGCCACGAGCAGCCTGCTGTCCAGCCCTTGCCTAGACACAGCGCTGGGCACTGTGCCCTGCTCCCAGAGCGCAGCACATACCAGGGTCACCATGTCCCAGAGGTCCTTCAGCAGGCGCAGCTCCCTGCGACACGTTTTGAGCTGTTTGTACTCTGGGACTGACACCTCAAACAGAGCAGCTGAGGTGGCCAGGGCTTCCATTTCCTTCTCCAAGACTGTGATGCTCTTATGTTGCTGGATGGAGGAAAGCAAGAAGTGTCAGCAGGGACTGTGTGCCAGGGACATGTCCCTGTTCCTGCAGGGGCTCCATCCCTGCTGCAGGTCCAGACCCTCCCTGTCAGCCTGGGAGCTGGAGCCAGACCTGGAGCAGCTGCCCCTCCCCAGCACCCAATGTCAGGGTGGCCCTGCAGTGCCAGTGGGGACAGCAGTGGCCCTGGTGTCCTCCTCTTCCTTACCCTGTTCAGTGACTTGTAGGGCTCTGGTTCTGTGTACGAGAAAGGAGCATTTCCCTGGAAGCTCTCCCGGAAGGCGAGCTGCTGCACCTGTGTGGGAGCATGGGGCTCGTGAGGCCAGCCAGGATCCGGCAGCTGGGAGGAGCACAGGGGCGCCGCGCTGTCCGCCACCCGCAGGCACAGCTTCTTGTTGTTGTCCCAGCTCTCGGGCAGCTTCTGCAGGGGGCACCACGTGGGGTCACCAGCCTGGCCCCAGCAAGCCCCTGCCCGGCCCCCCACACCCTAGCAGCCCACCTGGAGCAGCAGGTGGATCTCCTCCGGCATCTTGTCCCCGTAAGTCTTGAGCAGCGCGACCGTCTCCTTCAGGGGCTCAAACATCATGTCAGTCACCTCCTGCCTCTCCCTGACCTTCGCCAGGTGCGCCATCACCTCCACCAGTCCTTCATAGTCTCCCTCCTCCAGAGGTTTACTCAAGCCAGCAGTGGACTCTTTGATGAAATTCTGCAGCTCCTCGAGGCTGAGAGGACAGTGATGCTCACCAGGTGTCCCTGGGGCTTGGGGCTCACTCTGCAGGCCATGACCCCCCAGACACCCACCCCTGAAGGTGCCTGGAACCTTCCCTGGAACCTGCACTTCCAGGGCTGTGTCCCTGGGCCAGCCCTGCCCTGGCGCACGGTGGTGCCTGTGCCACAGCTTAGCTGGCCTTCAGTCGGTGGGAGCACCCCGTCCCTGTGCCAGGGCTGACCAGGCCTTACCTGCTGGTGACGTGTTGGGCGAGGTACTGCCGGAGCACCACGCTGTGGCCCTTGATGGCACTCAGCAGCGCCTTCTTGAAGGGGCGGCAGTCGCTCTGCAGCCACCCCCCAAACACCCTGGTTTCCTCAAACTCCAGCACCTCTTCGTGCAGTGCCTCCAGCACATCGATCTGGGGACAAGAACAGGTCACAGGCTGTGGCTGGCACCTCTCTGGGCACCCAGTGTCCTCCAGAGCACCCAAGCACCCAGCACATCTCCAGGCACCCATCCCACACCTCCTGTTGAAAGAGTGCCAGGGGCGGTATCCCAGGTGCCAAGGGCTTCTCTGGCTCTCCTTTGGGCTCTGCCTCTCCCTCTTCAGAGGCACTGTCCAAGGTGAGGAAGCGCTGCAGGAACTCCTCGGGGCTCTCTTTCCACAGGTGGGAGTGCTCCTCAAAGCTGGCACTGAATTCTTCACCTTCTGCCATGGTGCTGACCACCAGCGACATCAGCTGCTCCTGCATCCTCAGGAGATCCTGCTGCTCCTCCAGCGCCGCCTGAAGGGCCGGGCAGAGCTCAGGGACGGGCTGGGACACGGCCCCCCTCGCCCCTTCCTCCTGAGCTGGGAGCTGCTGCCCGCCACGGACTCACCTTGTAGCTGATCGCCCCCTCCAGCAGCCGTGGCATGGAGGCTGCCACCCCCTCCGTGTCCCCCAGCAGCCCCTCCACCAGCACCAAGAAGCTGTCGCCGGCCCCCACCTCCAGGGAGGGCTGGTACTGCACGCGGCCCTCGGACAGCTCCATGCGCACCTCGAACAGCGGCGACACCTGCGCCTGAAACGGGCCAGGGCCTGTGTGCGGCTCCCTGCCCCACAGCCCCACACAGCAGGCTGCAGGCAGCACGGGGACAGCCGCGTCTGGCACTGACCGAGCTGGCAGTGAGCGGAGGGACACCCCGAGCCCAGCACCGGGACACCCACTGCCGCAACAGCAGCACCTACCTCGGGGTCCATGTTGGTGAGCAGCAGCTGCAGGGACCTGTGAACGAGCCTGCAGAGCCCATCCAACACGATTTTGTCGATGTGTGCCACATAGCTGTGCCATATCCGTGAGGCTACATCAGCCTTAAACATCTCTGCGTTCTCCTGCCGCGAGAGAACCAACCAGGAGTGAACACCCAGCAAAGGCATCGGCTCCTGATGCTGCTTCAAGCCCTTCCTCACACCCCTGTGAGCCATGCAGGGCTCCAGGGCCACGTCCCACCTTCACCATGGCCTGGATCTTCTCGCCCGTGCTCTCGATGAGGGCACGGCGCTGAGCTATGGCGTTTTCTTTGCCTTCGAGGTCCAGGAGCGCCGTTTCCTTGTTGTCCTTTCTTCCAAACAAGGGAGTGGCTGCACAGTCCTGCAGGGAGGAGAGAATGGGGCTGCTCTGCTGGGCCAGGGAAAGGACAGTCCCAGCTGGATGTGTCCCAGAAGGATGCTTGTGAAGTGCCAGCAGACATTACCTCCATCAGCTGGGTGATGCTCTGCAGGTTTAGCTTCGCTGTCTGGACTCGTCTCTGCAGGTCGTGCAGGGTCTCCCTCATGTCCTGGATATATTCCATGACACCTGGGAGGGAAATGGGCACACGGGCACATTGTGGAGACACCCCCAGGGTGGGGTGGGAGGTCAGTTGGTGCTGGCGACCCCCAGAATGCACAAGGAGGATTGCCAGCCTTGGATGGACAGGGTGGGGGTTTGTACCTTCATGGCTCCAGAACAGAGTCTTCTCAGCACTGGACAGACGGACATCCAGGGCCTCCCGCTCCTTTGCCAGCAGTGGCTGCTCCACTGGCATCAGCTGCTGCTTCACCTGGGGCAACACACCCACAGGTGAGTGCTTCACCCGGGCCAGCACACCCACAGGTGAGTGCTTCACCCGAGCCAGCACACCCACAGGTGAGCACCGAGGAACGGGGTTCCCCCCCCACCAGTGGTGGATGGCAGCAGCCACGGCCTGGCTGAGCCTCAGGAGGGGCAGGGACCTGAGGTGCCAGTGATGTGCCTGTGGTACCCAACCCCCCCAGTCCCTTCCAGCCTGGAAAAGCAGCTGGGTTGTCTCCCCTCCAGAACCTGCCTGATTGTACCAGCCCACAATGAGCGCCAGGTTGTCCCCTATCTTTTGGAAAGTCTCATTTTGGGCAAAGAGGTTCTCAGCATTGGTGGGGATGTCCTGCTGCTGCTGGATGTGCAGGTACTTCACCTCCCGCAGGACGGCCGAGAGCTGCGAGAGACACACACGAGAGGGCTCGTTAGCACCGGGCCGCCCGGGAGCGCGGGGAGCCCCG
>NW_005054578.1:411806-419289 GCF_000277835.1 Geospiza fortis
GCCGGGCCGCCCCTGGGGGGCGGCGGCGACACGAACCGGGTGTCGTACAGCATCTTCACGCTCTCCAGCTCCGCCTCGAACATCCCCAGCAGGGCCAGGTAGCAGGGGGAAGCCTCAGCCTTGATCAGGGGCCGCTCCAGCACGGTGGCAAACATGTGCACCAGCTGCAGGAGAGAGAGGCGGGCACAGGTTCCTGCACCCTGGAGCACCCCCAGGACGGGAGAGACGCCCGGGTCCCGTGGGAGCTGTGCCCGTGCTGGGCTGGGGCACAGGTACCTTCACAGCAGCTGTCAGCCGGTTACAGTCGTCAAAGCCCTGGCAGAAGATGGCGGCCAGCTGCTTGTTTGCGTCCTCAACCTTCTTCTGGAACTCTGCAAAGTCTCTATTCCATTCCTGCCATTGAGAGCAAAATGGTTTCGGGAGAGACGCCCGGGTCCCGTGGGAGCTGTGCCCGTGCTGGGCTGGGGCACAGGTACCTTCACAGCAGCTGTCAGCCGGTTACAGTCGTCAAAGCCCTGGCAGAAGATGGCGGCCAGCTGCTTGTTTGCGTCCTCAACCTTCTTCTGGAACTCTGCAAAGTCTCTATTCCATTCCTGCCATTGAGAGCAAAATGGTTTAAAGTGGCACAGCCCCTGTGCCGCCTCCTCAAATCCTTCAGGAAGGGTTTGCTGAACGCAGAGGGTCCAGAGCCCCATGACGTGCTCCAGAGCCAGCCCTGTGCTGCTGTGGGGCAGTCCCATGTGTGACTGCAGCATGTTCTCACAAGAGGTTTTTCTCTTTTCACTTGGCAATGTTAACACCTCCATTCCAGCACCCATTACATTTCCATTCCAGCGCCTGCTCACCTCTTCATCGGGATCCAAGGGATCGTATTTGCAGTCAGCAAAAGCCTTGGTGGCTTCACAGACCTCCTCAGAGATCCTCAACACCCAGGTCCCAAGGAAGTTCCCTCGCACCCCTCCCAGCACTGTCTTCTCTAGCCTCTGGAAGTCGATGGCAACCTGGAACAGCTCCTGGCAAGCATAAAAGGGGGTTTATGCTTCCCCTGGCTCCCGCTGTCCCAGCCTGCAGGAGCTGCAGCACCAGCACAGGGCTGCTCCTGCCAGCTCAGCGGTGCTGAGCAGCAGCCCCACAGCGGTGCCCTGGCTGGGGTGTGCCCATCCTGCCGTGGGGGCTCGGGGCTGGGGGAACCTGCCCTGGCAATGGTGGCACCGACTCCCAGTGATGTCCCACCGTGCCAAGAGCCCCAGCCCGCCCCAGGCTGCAGCTGAGCCCCCCTGTGGCACTGCCTGCCCAGGATCCATCCCCAGGGCAGGGGAGGCCTGACTGAGGCTGGCACTGTGCCTGAAGTGCTGTGCTCTCACCTTGATGGCCTTGAGCCTGTGCAGGAAGGCATCCATCCTCCCAAAGATCTGCGGGGGGGGAAACTCCCGGAGCTCTTCCTGCTCCTGGGAGGGGAGAGGGGCTGTCAGCCTGGTGCTGGTGTGCAGGGTCAGAGGTTCCTGCACCATCCCTGCACCCACCGGGAAGAATGTGGTCGTTAGCTCAGAGCAGTAAGTGCTGTAGGACTGGAAGAACTTCTCTGTGACGGAGATGGCGTGTTTGAGTCCCTGCAGGGTCTCCTGGGGCTCTCCTTGCAGCCCCTTCAGCATGTCCTCTGGGTTCAGGAATTTATAGGTCTGGGACGGACACAGGCAGGGTGTCAGGAGGATGTGGAGGCTCCTCCTGCCCCTTTCACCCCCACAGACTTGCTGTGGTTGCCTGCAGCCCGTGCCTGCCCCAGACTCCCCCCCGCCCAAGGGGGGCTCTGCTGCTCCCTCGTTTGGGGTGTCTCCACATCCCCGTGACTGGATTCTCCACATCTGCCCCCGAGAGGCAGCTGGAGGGGACAGGGGTGGGTCAGTGCTGGCCGTGGGGCTGTACCAGGCTGATGAAGAAGTTGCAGGTCTCCTGCAGGATCCGGGCTATGTGGGCAGGCGAGTGGTAGTGCACGCAGTGAGCCCGGAGCAGGCAGATGGTGCAGAGCACCTTGGGCACCAAGGGCCGCAGCTGCAGGAGCAGAGCCTCGTCAGTGGGGAGGATGTGTCCCCCCACAGCCTCTGGGGCTCTGCTGCTGCCCAGGTGAGGCCACCAGGCTGTGCCTGGTTATTTTGCCACACATCAGTTACCTCGGTGTATTCCATTTGCTCCATCTCCTCCAGCAGCGCCTGCAGCGGCTGCAGGTGCAGGTTGACATCATTGGCTTCCTCCAGACCTAGGACATGGAGAAAGCCCATGTTGGGATGGGAACACCTTGCTGGGGCAGCCACCACCCTGTCATGGGACCTCACCCCCACTGACGGCCCTGAACATGTTCTGCAGCGATGGCCAGTAGCAGCTGTCAGCCTTCTCCAGGGCCTTGGCCAGCACTGTCACCTGGGGTGTGACCAGCTGAGGGAAGAGGCACCGGGATCAGCACAGGCGGCTCAGCACGAGGACACGTGGCCACCATGGGGAGACAGTACCTGCTCACTGATGCACTCCAGGCTGGTCACCCTGGTCTGCCAGAAATCAAACTCCACCCTGGGCACGGGGTGCAGCCCCTCCAGCAGCTGCTGCGCTGGGTCCTGGCCGAAGATCTCTTCAACCTGCTGGAACCACTCGATGATCACGGTCTCGATGGAGTGCAGCACTGTGCCATCTATGGGCCCCACCAGGCTGAAAGGCAGATGGGTTATGCCCCTTGGGAGCCCTGAACTGCCCAGGGGAGCCCCAAACAGCCCTAGGGAACCCATCACTCCTGCTTGTGGCCATCTCTGCCAGGGCAGATGCCTGCCCTCAAACACTGTCTGCTGCAGGGCATGCTGTGCCCAGGGCTGTGCAGGGACCCAGCTCCCATCCCTCCCCAAGTGATTTATGCTGTCCTGGGCTCCTGCCAGGCTTTTCTAGCACCAAGTGGAGCCACCCACCAGTCCAGGGCGGCGCCTGAGTCCTCCCAGCTGACCAGGTGCTCGGGCAGTGGCAGCAGTGGCTTCCCCTGGATCTTCCCGGTCATCATGAACATCTTGTTCTGCAGCTGCTGAGTGTGGCGCACGACGTCCTCCACCACAATCCTGGGCCAGTTCGCACCCTCATCCTGGCTCAGGAGCAGAGGGGTCACAACCTGCGAGACAGGGCTGGGTCAGGCACTTGGTCGTGACCTCCTGTACGCAGGGCACTGGGCGTTTCCCTCTCGCTGCCCACTGCAGCAGTCTCAGTGCAGTCACGGCTCTGTTGGCCACAGATGGGTTTTGCTGGTATTTATCAGTGTGACCACAAGGCCCTTTGCTCTGGTTTCCAGCTCTCCTGGCGTGGGAAGGGCTGGAAGTGGCACAGCAAATGCATCTGGCAGAGTCAGGGGCTGGCACGTGAGCAAAGGCCCCCAGCAATGAGGGGGAATAGTGGGGGCTCCTGGAGCTGATGCAGCTTTTGGGGGCTCTGGACTGGCAGCGAGAATATTTATGGCAAGTTTGAGGGAAATCCACTTAGATATTTCCCAGCTGCAGGGTAAAGGTAAGTGGGCATTATTATGAGATTCTAAAATTGCAGGGGGGAAGTGATCCAGTAGGGGCCAGAAGCAAACCAGGCTGGTGGGCTTCAGCCAGCTCCTGTCCTTGTGGGGCTTGTTCAGCATAGGATGGGAGCCACCACAAACAAGGTCAGGGCGAGGACTTGGCACAAGTTTTCTTCTGTGAACTTTGGTTTATTTTGGAGCCCACCTGGAAATTTGGCTAGAGCAGCCCACAGTGGGGGTCCCAGGGCAGCAGTGTAGCCAGGGAGCTGCACTCACCCTGCTCAGCCCACGCCTGTGCCTGCACGGTAACCCACCTCCAGCAGCACGGTGATGAGCTGCTCCACGGGCGAGGCGCCCATGTCTCCCGCCAGCAGCGTGCTCCGACAGTTCTCCCCGGTGACGTTCTCCCCCTTCTTCTTCACGCAGTAGATTCCCTTGCCCTTCAGGGCAGGTGGGAAGGAGGTGGTGGGCTGGAGCTGCCCGGCAGGGGTCAGCACCAGCACCAGCTCCAGCAGCTCTGGCTGCTTGAAGAACTTGTCCAGCATGACTGAAGTCTCCTCGCTGGCCACAAACTTGGCCCACTTGTCCGGCCGGACACGCAGCAGTGCCGTGGCCAGGCTCTCGAGGAGGACCAGCCTCTCATCCTCCTGTGGGGCTGACATCCTGCCAGCGTCGGGCTCCCCAGCACCTGGGGTGGTCCAGAGGGAAACCCTGCTCAGCCAGGGGCTGTGCCGACCCCACACCCTGACCTGACACTGCCATCATCCCACCCCTGCCCTGCCCTCAGCCTTCCCTCTGCACATGCCATGGGGAAGCTGCCAGTCCCAGCCCTGCCTGGGCCCAGTGGCCCCAAACCTGCCCCATCCCTGCCTGCTGCCCCATCCCTGCCTGCCCCATCCCTGACCTGCCCCATTGCTGCCCTGGCTCACCCCAGTCTTACCTGGCTCTGCTGCTTCCCTGTCGCACTCCTCAAGCCTCCAACAACCTCCAGGCACTGGCTGCCCCCCACCTGACACTGCCAGCAGTTCAACTGACAGTGTGCCCCAACCGACCCTGGCACCAGCCCAACGGGCACCAGCCCAACTGCAGGGCTGCCCTTCTCCCTGCACACCCCACCACCCCATCGCTCAGCGAGGGCCGTTTGCCCACCCTGGCCAGACTCAGGCTGCAGTGCCAAAGGCTGCCCCATCCGAGGCACAGGATGGGCAGGGACTGCAGCAGGGAATGCTCTGGCAGATCCCCGCCATGGCACAAGGGTGTCTGACTGGACAACACCTCCAGCCTGATGGCACCAACACGGCTGGCACAGGCTTGGCACTCCCAGCTTGCCCTCAGGCCCAGCTTGGCTTTGATCCCACTCGCAGCTGGCACCAGCTGGGTATGCAGCCCCCAGCCCGGTGCAGAACACGGTACCCGAGGGTACCCCCTGTCCCCACTGTCCCAGGTCCTCCCTGAACTCCTCTGCCCAGCCAAGCCTGGTGCCCGCAGCAGGCTGCAGGACCAAGAGCTGTCCCAGCCTGGAACAGAACAGAGCACACTGCCCTGTGCTCTGCAGAGAGGCACCCCAGGCACTGCCCTGGTGCCCAGGAGCAGCTGGTGAAGGCACAAGGCTCACAAACACCCCCAGCACATCACACCCTCGGGCTGGGAGGAGCATGAGCCCAGCCCAAGGCTGGGCACAGGGCAAGGGCTGACAGTGGCAGGGGACTCCTGCCCACCCCAAGCTGCACAGAGTACAGGAGGCCAAGGGAAGCGTGGTGCAAGTATTTATTTGTTGCTGATCTTCAGCACTAGTTTATGGTAATGGCAAATTAAAAAAAAAAGAAAAAAAATAGGTTAGAATAAAAAATCCTGCCCACCCGCCCCACTCCTGTGAGGCCTCTGCACTGAACCACCCACATACAAAATAATCTACAAGGAGAAAACTATACAGGAGTATTTACACCTCTGATAAATAGACTAATACTGATCCAGGCGCCTCCAGACCGTGCGTGGGGATGGGACAGGACAAGACACAGGCGATTGTGAGGCAGAGAGAGAGCTGGGGCCACAGCCCCACCCAGCCAGAGCCCAGCAGCAGCCATCCCGAGGGCAGGCTCCACCACGGCACCATGGCACCCTGGCACACGGGCCATGGCACAGGGATGTGCTGGGCCACTGCCACCGAGCGCTGCCACATCCGAGCCACGGCTCCCATAGCTGGGTGAGGGCACATCCCTGCCCTGCGTGGCACCACTGCTCGTCACCAGTCCCTGCCCTTCGTCCCTCCTGTGTCTGGGGACCACTCCAGTGCAGAGGTGGCTGGGAGGGTCCAAGGCAGCAGCCTGGGGCTGCCCAGGACAGACCCAGGCCCGCTACAACGAGGGCCAGGAGCTGTATCTCTGCAGGGCCCCCCTGGGCTGACACCTGCACCCCAGCACCTGTGGCACCCCAAAACCCCCAGCTGCTCACCAACAGCTGCTCACCCTCCTGCCCAACACCCCAAAAGCGTCTGAACATGGGTGCTGGGGGACCCAGTGCCATGTGGCCATGGCTTGCTGGGGGTCAGAGGCAGGGAGGGTGCCCGTGGTGCTGAGGCCAGGGCTCCCAGGGGTGCTGTGTTCCAACCTGAGCCTGCGAGGACGCTGTCAGGTGATGAGGCAGTGATGGGGGCAGAGTCACTGAGATGCCCGTGCCCCTTCCCTCCCCCCAGAGTTAAGAAATGGCTAAGCTGAAGCTGGGCCCTGGGCCTCAAGGGCCAGCGTGCAGCGTGGCCCCCACCCCACATGCCCCCATGACAGGGAACACTTGGGCTGGCCTTGCAGGGCCAGTCTGGCTGCTAGTGCCTCTTGGTGGAGGAGACCTTCTTCTTCCTGGCAGCCAGCATCTCGTAGAAGGGGTCCCGGCTGATGGCTGCCCTGGCCGGGGAACAAGGGCTGGGGCAGGCCAGGCTGCTGCAGTGATGGGTGCCACCCGCCTGGCCTGGCCCTGGGCAGGTCCCTTTATATCCCTGGGAAGCTTTCTTCCCCCATGCTTGCAGGATGCCCTGGGAAGCACTGTCCCCTTTAGGACAGCAGGAAGGTCCCTGCTGTGCCCCCACACGCTCCTCCAAGCACTCACTTGATGCACTTGATCCACTCCTCCTTCTCCTCGGGCGTGGGGGCAGAGATGCGATACACGGTGTGGTTCCCCTCCACCACACGCCCATCTGCCTCTGTCTTGCAGGCCTTGATCACCTGGTCCTTGTTGTCAGGGATGTAGAGCTCAAAGCAGTTCTGGGAGGGATAAAGTGCTCAGACACAGCCCCCATTCCCAAAGGGGACCCCAGACTGGGAGGGACAAAGCAGAGCCACAGACCTGGCACAGCCACCCCAGCACGGCACAGAGGGACAGACACACCGTGATTGTCACCCCCTGGCCCTGCATGTGCCCCTATGGTGACCAGCCCCACTTTGATGAAGGCAGTGACCGCTCTGGGGCCCCCTGCCCCTCCTGGGGACATCTCAGGGTGCTGCAACACCTCCCAGCTTCTCCTGCCCAAGCCAAAGCTGCCCCCAAACCCCAGAGGAAGCACTCACAGGCTTCTTTCAGTCCTCCACCTCACGGATGCTCAGGTTCTCCAGGGGGATGATGCCACGGGGCTCCTTATCCTGGGGCAGGCAAGCAGATGTTTAGCTGTGGGGTGGGACACCCCCAGTGCAGCCCCTTCCCTGCCCCAGCCCAGCTCACCCTGCAGGACACAACTCACCGTTGTGTACTCGAAGTAGTAAAGGCAGTTGTCCGTCAGGATGAACCAGCGCCGCTTCCACGTCTTCACCCTGCCTCCTGGGAGCAGAGAGGGCCAGTCGGGCACAGCCCTGCCGAGGGGGCCGGGCACACGGCAGCTCAGCAGCTCGGAGCCAGCCGGGCACACGGGCCGGGCACACGGCAGCTCGGGTGCACAGCAGCTCAGCAGCTTGGAGCCAGCTGGGC
>NW_005054578.1:419564-426465 GCF_000277835.1 Geospiza fortis
AGGCAGCGCACACCGCACCCACCCGAGCAGGAAGCGCACGGATGAGGATGGAGGCGAGGGCGGCAGCGCTCCCACCCAAACACAGATCAGCACAGCTAAGGAAACTGCGGCCAGGCAGCTCCCTGGGAGGACACGGGGGCTTTCTGCCCACACTGACCACGGTCCCGCTCGTCCTGGACCCCGGGCAAGGCAGACCCAAGGCCATGGCCGAGCTCCACAGCTGCCAGCACAGTGAGAAGCTGCCCTGCTCCCCCCACCCGGGCCCAGCTCCCCTCCAGTGCAGCCATTGCAGCAGTGCTGAATGCAGGATGAGCACCCACCCTCGCAGGATCCGGCACGGACACCAGGAGCCACAGCGTACACTGGGGGTCCTGCTCATCTCCTTCCCTGCCAGGAAGGCCCTGTGGCCCCTGCTGCCCTGTGCCAGCTGGCAGCCCACCCCTGGCCCTGCCCCAGAGCAGTTCTGGGAGCCAGCACCAACGCTCCCTGACACCTTGGGGTGCAGGCATTGGAGCAGTGCTGGTGCCTCGTGGGGACTGCTGTGAGCCCTTAAGCACAGGGCAGCACGCAGACGGATCCCATCCAGCTCCAGCCACTTGGCACGCCCTAGCCACCCGTGCACAGGCTGGGGCCCCTCCTGAGGACACCCCAAACCTGTCCCCATCCCTTGTGTCACCGGAGCCAAAGATCCACTGGCCAGGCTGAGCTGTCTATGGACATGGTGGTGCACAGCTGGGTGGGTGGCAAGGTGCCACCGTGGCCCCATCCTCCCCTGGGGTGGCAGAGGAGGCCACAGGCCTTGGAGAATGCATGGCATGGGCAGGCTGGCACCCCACATCCCTGCCTGGAGGTGGAGAGGGGCTGTCCTGCAGCAGGCGAGGTCCCCGGGTGTGTGGGGTTAGCAGCAACAGCAGCAGCAATGAGACTCATCACCAGCAATTAAAAACGCAAAGGAAACGAAGCCCCAGCAGTGTGAGCAGAGCAGGGAAGAGGGGTACGTACCTCCTGGAGTTGGGGGCAAGGAAAGGAAGAGCCAAAATCATGGAAACATATAAATGAGGGAGAAAAGAAAATTAAAAAAAAAAGGAAAAAAATAAAAAGAGGAACCCCAAAGCCCCCCCTTGCCCTGCGGGTCAGTGGGGCCGGGCTGCAGCAGGGAAGCTGTGAGGGGTTGGGCCAGCGGCAGGGCTGGGGGGGCTTGGCTGCCCTGGCTCACTGTGGCTCTGTGGGATGGGGCTCCTTGGCTGCTGGGGACAGGGCCTGGCTCCCTCCACCCCCTGGCTGACCAGCAGGGTCCTTCCCTGCGCCCAAGACAGCTGGGGTCCACAGCCACTCTGCTGCCTCTCCACCACCCCATGGGTGGTGCCAACCTGAGCCTGGGTGCGCAGGGCCCCTCCAGTCAGGGACAGGAGAGCCTGGGGCTGTCCTGTGTCCCCCCACCCCAGGGCAGGGAGCAGGCAGCTCTCGCTGTCCCCTCCCAAGAGTTGGCCATGTATCAGGAGTTCTGACCCCAGGCAGAACCCTGGGGAAACGTCCCACTGGACCCCGATCCTGCCAACGCCCATTCCCCCACTAAACCCGGGCAGAGGATCCCCCAGAGGTGCTGGGAAGAGAAGCCACAGGAGCCAGGGCGCGGAGGCTCCGGCTGCGGAGCGGGGTGCAGCAGGGATGCCATGCATGCTGCCTGCATGTGGAGCCGGGATGCGAGGTGGTAATGCCGTGGGAAGGTGAGGCAGGGGCTTGTCTGTGGTATGGAGGGGGACGCACGCAGCCTGGGGCAGCTCGCCGCTTGCCCCCGGGGCCCTGCTCCACATCCTGCTGTGACTCGGTGACCTGAAGGGCCTCGAGTCCCTGTGCTCTGGCACCAGACCCTGGTATCAGCTCTGTGCCCGGGGGCTTGCCCAGCCTAGAGGCAGAATCCCCCAGGACACCCACCCGGCCACTCTGCAGGGCCTCATCAGCTCTGAGTCTGCTCCTGCTGCCCAGCCAAGGGAAGATGGAGGGCTGCCTTTCCCATGAAGGCTGTGCCTGTCTCTGTAGCCTCCTCATGCTCCTCATGAAGAGCCAGGCCAGCAGGAGAAGTGTGGGAAGGCCAGGGGCATTGCACCCTGGCGACAGCCCGCCCTCCCTTGCTGCTGGCACTCACCGAGCTTCAGGAGCCAGCCCTCCCGGTCGGGGTTGAAGAAGGTGTGGGTGAGGTCATTGCCGTCATCCTCAGGGATTTTGAAGGGCTCATTCTTGATGCTCTCGTATAGATTCTGGTACAATGACATGGAATCAGTTCTGCTTTGCCCTGCAGCCCCGTGCTGGGCCCTGCTCTGGGCCAGCTTTGCAGCCTGGTCTGGCCCTCACCTGGAGCAGCTCCTCAGGCAGGTCCCCCCCGTCATTGATGCCGCGGTTCATGGCGATGAATCGCTCTGCCGTGGGCTTGTCCTTCACGTTGGGATTGTGCAGGCTCGTGTTCAGCATGATGATGGCAAAGGACAGCACGTAGCAGGTGTCTGCAGGGGCAGAGGAGAAAGTCAGCTGTGGGGCAGGATGATACCAGGGGCTGGTATCTGTCTGGGACAGGTGCTCACCTGTGGACTGGAAGACACCAGGGTTGCACTGGCAGTACCGCTGGGCAAAGGCCTCCATCATCCGGTCAATCTTCTGTGCCTCCCCTGGCAGCCGGAAGCTCCACAGGAACTGCCTGTGGAGAGCCAGCTGTGCTGCTGCTTTGGGGGCTCCACGGTGCCCAGCACCCTTTATGGGCCACGCTCAGCTCGCAGCCCCTTACTCACCGCAGGGCCTGCACAAGGTTGAGGTCAGTGAATTCATGCAGCTCCACAAAGGCATGCAGGACTTGGATGTTGAACTCATCCCTGTGGGAACAAAGCCAGAGCACGAGGGATGCATGATCAGCAGTCCTGTGACTGCTGAGCGGCTCCACTGTCCCTGCCCTTCTCCAGAGTCTACTCATGCATGGGGGAAAGCTGCAGCTACCCCCTGCTTGATCCCTGGTCTGGTCTGCACAAATCAGCCACTTGCAAGAGCCAGCCATGAACTGAATACCCCCAGCATGCCGGGTATCCCCAGTGAGCTGCCCTGTGAGCTCAGAGCTGCAGTGTCCCGTCTCTCGGGCGGCAGGAGCCCACAGCCCCCCCAGGAAAGCCGAGCCCAGCGCACCTCTCGCCCAGGTAGTCGCCGATGGCTGTCTTGTTGAGGCCCTCTCCCTTGTACAGGAACTGTGCAATATCCTCGCACGTGTTCTTCAGCAGGTCGTTCTCAATCAGGAACTGGATGCCCTGGAGGGGTGCAAGAGAGGTGCTTGGGGGTCTGTGGCTGCCCCCGCCAGCCCCTGCCCTGGCTGCTGGCTCTGCCCCAGCCCCAGCAACCTGGACTGGGAGGTGGTAGAGCCGTGCACACCCCCAGAGGCGGGTAACCAGCCCTGCTCCCCATCCCACAGTACCTTCTTGGGATCCATGTTGAACTTCTTCCTGCCCATGGCCACCTGCTTGTTCCTCTGCATGTTTTTCCTGCAAGGCATGAAGCAGCTCTGAGCACCTGGCAGGGCCCCACTGGGGCAGTGCACTGTGGGGAGGGTCAGCCTGGACCGAGGGGACCCAGGGAGGACAAAGCCAACACACTGCTCCATGTCTGCCCCACACCGTGGCCTGGGGCTGCTCTCGGCCTGCCAGGCCCCAGAAGAGAGCAGAGCTGCCACCCCGTGTCCCTGGGGTCACCCTGAGCAGAGGGGGTGCAGGCACAGCACCTGTCAGGTCACCCAGACACGGGCAGGCTCGGGCAAGCGGGCTGTGGCAGGGCTCTGGGGAGAGCAGTGGGGCTGGCAGAAGGGGACAGTCTTCATGCCCCAGTGGGTAACTGGGAATGACGCTGGGAGTCAGCTCCCACCGGGCCCCCTGATCCAGGCTGGCACTGACTGCACCAGCTCAGAATAACAAAGCTCACCAGTGGCTGCAGCCAGACAGAGGGGCTGGGGCTTGGAAAAATAGACCTGGGAGCAGCAGATCATCCCGGAATCCTGCTCCCAGGAGCTCAGAGCACCTGGGAAAGCTGCTCACAGCAGCACTCGTGGGCCAGGGTTCAGCTGCCCTCGGCTCCTGCACAGCCCAAGGGGGGCTCCATGGTGCTGGGACTCACCTCTCCTCCGTGGAGCCCAGGTTCTCGATCTCATTCGTCACTTCTGCTATCTCATCCTTCAGCAGCTGCAGGGAGAGGGGGCACTGAGACAAGGAGGTGCCTCCCCACAAACCCTCCAGCCCCCAGCCCTGGAGACAGCCCCACTCCCCCACAGCCCCTCCTTCCTTCCCTCCCTTCTCCCCCCAGCCCCAAGCGCTGCCCAGGGGCTGAACCAGCTCAGAGGGCACCGGCAGTGGGGCTGGCTGCCCCCCACTGCTAATCCCCGCAGCACTGCCACGCTCCCAGCATGCAGGAAGGAAGAGATTCAGAGGTTAACAAAATTACCCCTAATCCCTTCAGATCATGCCCAGCATATGGCAGTAATTAGCCACTGCTGCCTTAATCAGGGACACGACTGACAGTGTCCCAGATGAGCCCCGACCTCACAGGCACTTGCCAGGGCAGTGGCCTGGCCCAGATACGTGGTCCCTGCCCGTGCCAGGCAGGGGCTGGCACAGACTGGCACAACTGCACAGCCTGGAGCTCTACAGGGGACAGGAAAAGGCATGGCTGCTTTGGCAGGGCAGGGACGGCTGGCTGCCACCCGGGACCACATCCCAGCTGGGACCCTGTCCCCAGAGCCCCTCGGAGGAAGAGCTGTGGGGCAGCAGCACGAGGGATCCCGGATGGGGCTCCAGGGACGCTGCCAGCCAGGCTGCTGACCCTGGGCCAGGGGCAGTGTGTGGGCCCTGGCATCGTACCTGTATGTCAGCCAGCAGCTCCTGCTTTCGGCGGCGGATGTTCTCCAGCTCCTGGCACTCCTCTGGGGTCAGGTCACTGGGCACTGAGCAGAGACACGACCAGGTCAGCACGTGTGCTCCTGCCATTCACATCTGCCAGGCTCCTGGCACAGCCTCTGCTCCCAGCCAGCAGCTGTGGGCCTGGGTGGAGGTGCTGGGAGGCAGGAGGAGCTGGGCTGGTGAGCAGTGTCCTCAGCCCCACACAAAGGCCAAGTGGCACCAATGGCATGAAAGGAATTTGAGAGCAAGGGCATCTGCTCCTTCAGACTGTGGCAGATGCAGAGTGAGAACCAACACGGGCTCCCACATCACCTCCAGCACTGCTTCTGCCAGCCCTGCTGCCCCTCCAGTCCCATTTCCCTCTGCTCTGCCCCAGCGGGCTGGTGTGGGTGCCCATTCTGCTCCCCACGGCTGGGCAGCTCTGCTGTGCCCTGCAGCACAGGCTCCACACCGACCTGCAGCCCTGCAGGCTGTTCTGCTGCACCACGTCAGCCCCAAACATCAACCAGCTCCTTGCAGCTCCCTCTACAGTGGATTCATTATTCTGGGGCAGAGCCTGGAGCTGGTGCACCCTCCAGACAGACCTCACCTGCACACCACAACGTCTACACCTTCCTGTCACCCTGGGGAGCCAGATACCCCCTCTCCAACACCATCGCCCAGGGCCACCACATGGTCCCCGTGCTCCAGGAACATTCCTAGTGCTCCTTGGAGTGTGACCTCCTTGCTTCACGGTGACAAGGTATCCCATTCCTGTTCCCTCCAGTCCCCAAGGTCACTGGCTCCTTCAAGAGTGCTCCCAGCCCTCCTGCTATGCTCATGTCTCCCACCTGGGTCTGTGCGTTGCACCAAGGTCACCTGCAAGGACACCAAAACACCTTCCCTCCAGAGCACTGTCCCCAAGGGAGGTGGCAGCAGGATCTGCCAGCTCAGCTCTTGTGTCACCCCCACCTCCCGCCCTGGGGTGCTGGGAACAGGCATCTGTAGGGCTGTCCCCATCGTCCCCTGCCCCAAGCATGACCCCCTGACCCGTGAGGTCCCGTGAGCCACCACATACACTGCCACCACTGCCACCAGCCCAGACTCACCAGTGTCCCCAGCGCAGCCACTGCCCCACGCCAGGGCCCAAAAACACCGTGTGCCTTTGGACCAGCACTATCCTCAACACCAGGGTCTGGTGTCAGAGCACAGAGACCTCAAATCAATTGATTCTCCCCGCACTGCCTCAGTGGGAGCTCCCCGGGTGACCCTGCACCCTGAATCTCTGAGCTCAGCACCGTCCGGCTCTGCCCTGGCTCTGATCAGCTTCCTCCTTCACAGCCCCTCGTTGCCAAGGCTGAGGCGCCTCGGCTTGCGACACCGTCCCTCAGACACGCCAACACTTCCCAATACTTTCAGTCTCCCATGTCGAGGAGCCTGAGCCAGACAGGTCGGCTGGTGGCACCAGGTTAAAAGTTACTTACGGTACCAGAGCTGTGTCGATGCATCCCAGCACCTCCCGCGCGCCCCACTCGCAGCGTTCCCACCGGCACCAGCCCCCAGTGCCAGGCCCCCAGGGCGCCCTGCAAGCCCAGGCTCGCAGAGGGAGGGATGAGCTGTGTCACACCCGCTCATCGGACACAGAAACCCCCAAACCCCTGGGCTGCTGCCCGTGCCACAGGACCCTCCTGTCCAGCTGCCAGACCCCCGGCCCGGCCATAGGAAAAGGCAAATTCATGCCAGGCCTCAGGCAAGCCCTCAGCTCTGCCTCTTCCTGCCCACCTGGGAGAGGACAGGGGTTCCAGCCGGGGTCCCGGCGGCCCCGGGACAGGCGTGGGGCAGATGAGACGCTGCAGGGCAGCAGGACAGGATGGCAGGGCTGCTCCAGAGCCCCAGAAGGTCCCTCCCCGGTGGAGGCTGAGCACTCGTGACAAGCAGCCCAGCCATGTCAGCAGCAGCCAGAGGAAGAGAAACCCCAGACGCAGGAGCCTTTCTGGGGA
>NW_005054578.1:427090-429190 GCF_000277835.1 Geospiza fortis
CCGCCATGAGCCGGAGCCGCCAGCACCTTAACTCCTGTGCTCCCGGCTGGGCGGGAACGGGCGCCAGGGCTGCTCCCTCCCTGGCTCAGGGCCCTGTGCTGGGGTCCCAGCCAGGCAGGCTCTGGCCCAGCCCAGCCCTTCCTTCCTCGGAGCCTGCCAGGACACCCGGCCCGGCACATCTTGAGCTCAGTGCGCAGCGCCGGGCTCCCCTCCCTTCCCCTCCAGCAGACCCCCAGCCCTGCAGCTCTCTGATCCCTGCCAGAGCTCTCCACTGCAGGTCCAGGCTCTGTGCTGGCCGCGGCGACCGCTGGTGCCCGCTGCCCTCCACAGGCTCCATGGCATCGCCCACAGCTGGCTGGGACAGGAACTGGAACCAGGAGAAGGACTTGCAGCCATGCCAGCCCCCACAGTTCCCCACTGTCTTTCCCCTTGCTACGGGGTGTCTGTGGGGACCCCACTGCTCTGTGCAGGACCCCTGTGTGGTGAGTCCGGGTGCTGTGGGGCTGTGCCTGCAGTGGGAGCGACCCCAGCACGTCCCTGTCCCCATCCCGGTCCCCATCAGTTCCCCGAGAGGCTGCATCAGCTTCGGCTGCCTTGACTCAGCTAAATCCTGCTCAGCAGCAGGAGATGGAGACACGGCACCCAGAATGCCAGCTATGGAGAAAGGGGAGGGTGGGCTTCAGAAGCCTCGGGGGGTCCTTCTGCCCCCTGAGCTACCGCAGCAGCCAGCCCTGCTGCCGGCCCACGCTGTGCCACACCAGAGGGGCAGCAGCCCCCGAGTCAGGCAGGCCATGGGGATGAGCCCAGGGTCTCTGCGTGCTGCGGGTGCCGCCACCCCCACCCCTTGGCGGGGTCCCGTGGGGCCCCCAGAAACATCCTGCTTGTCTCCTCACACCACATCCTGTTTTCACCATGTGCACACCCTGGGTTGCGTCAGCCCCATCCTTCCCCACCGAGAGATGAGGTGCATCAGGAGGAGGGTTTGGGGACAGGCCCTCCTAGGCTGCTGGACGCTGTGCTCAGGACACTCTCCTGCTTTTGTGCAGCCCTGCCCAACGCTGCACTAATCCTGCTTCCCTGACCCAGAGCCCACCAAGGAATCCCATCCACAGCCGCTACCTTGCTCCCAGTGGCTCAAGGCTCCAACATTCCCATGCACAGACCCCCAGCCTCCAGCACGGCTGGGTGAGCACCAGCTCAGCCATGTCTACAGACACTGTGCATGTGCAAGGAATTCAGCCAGGCAGGCACCTCACCTGCTCCCAGCACTGATTATGGTGCCAGGCCTCGAGAGGAGCAGAGCCCAGCTCAGCCACAGGGCTGGCCGAGGGGGTCCCGCAACCCCCTGCCCCACTGCACAGCTCCCCAGTCCCACAGCTGGGCACGAGCCAGCAGGTCACAGAGGTGGCTGACCTTCAGCACACCCACAGCATGGCAGGAGCTGGGCTTTCCCAGACAGACTTTTCTTTGGAGAGTGCCACCCTGCCCTCTGTAGCCACCAGCACTTGTGATGAGGGTGACCGAGCACTCACCCATCCTCTGGGGCAGGGCAGGGGGACTGGGGCCGGACCTGCCACGGCCATCCTGTGCTGCCTGTGACCTCCCAGCCGCCACCACTGGCTCCGCAACACCCCTGTCCCACCATGGCACCAGCTCCAGCGCAGGGCAATGCCAGGCGAGGGGCCCGGCGCTTGCAGAGGCCCGAGCTTGGGAAGGCCGGCAGAGGAAGGAAGCGGGGAGACGGTGAGGACACTCTGTGCTGCTTTCAGCGGGAGCCATATGGAGCCAGAGCCATATGGAGCCGGAGCCATGGGTCTGCTGGGGGATGGGAGCCCCGCGGCACAGAGGGGAGGGGGGCACGCAGTGCCTCCCTGCCTTGGCAGCCACCGAGGGGCAGAGGAACGCCTGGAAACTGGAGGCGCAGAGCTCGCTGACCGTCCCCATGCTGCGGGGGTCCCACGCAGGATGCCACCAGCTCCGGGAGGGCAAGGCAGGGACGGGCAGAGGTCAGGCAGGAGCACACAGAGGCCAGACAGGTGCGCGTGGCCGAGCAGTGGGCTCCCCGGCACTGGGCAGGCAGCCGGGACCGAGGGCAGCCCC
>NW_005054578.1:429424-431906 GCF_000277835.1 Geospiza fortis
CGGGGGGGGCCGGCAGCGGGGTATTTTTAGAGAGGTTTTATCCCTCCGTATTAGAGCATTAAGCATCAGGAGCCGGCGGTCGCATAGCAACGAGCGCCGCATGAAGGAAGGAAGGTGCACCCAGAGAAGCGCGGCGGTGCAGCGTGGGGGTGCCAGCGCGGCCCCCGCTCCTGGGCTGCAGGGCCCGAGCCCTGACCCAGCCTGACGGGCCCTGCCAGCCCTGCGTGCCAGCACGAACAGACACTCCGGTCATGCCCCAGAGGTGCTGCCCACTCTGCTGCGGCCCTGGAGTGTGGGGGCTCCTGCAGCAGGAACTGGGGGTCCTGCCCTGGGATTCCATTCTGGGGACAGCTGTGGAGCTGGGGAAATGCACAACCCTCCCAGCCTCCCACCCCACAGGCACTGAGCAAACCCAAACCGGACTGACAGCTCCTTTCCTCAAAGCAGGAGCGATCTTGAGCACAGGGCATGGCCATGAGTAACAAACCCCAGGGCCTGTCAGGGCAGGAGCAGCTCGACAGCTCCGCTCACCCGCCCCTGCATCCACTGGGATCACTGAGCCAGGAGTAACTTGAGCAGGGCAGGCAGAAGCCCAGATGGGGTGGGCAGTGGGGAAGGGCACCCTGGCAGGCAGGAGCAGTCCCTGATCCCAGGAGCAGTGTGACTGCAGAGGGAGGAGAGTGTGGAGAAGGGCAGCTGACAGGGCTGCGAGGGCAGCCAGGCCCTCACTGCTGATGTGACTGACCTTCTGCTTTCAACACCACTTCCCCTTTCCCAGGGGCCAGAGCAGTGGTTGCCACATCACCAGGAGGCAAAAGGGCAAGCGAAGGGAGCCGGGGGCACAGGGGAGGCTGAGCTGGGCACGTGCTGTACAAGCGCCTGCCTGGGCCTGGACTGGCATCTGGAGAAACCCCAGTGTGGCACAGGCACGTGGGTGCTGTGCCTGGGGTGAGGCAGGGCCAGGTGGCATCTCCCACACAGAGCGACCTGGATGCCTGGCTGGGTCCTTGCAGCCTTGTCCAGGCAAGGTGGGGTGTTTACAAACCACAGCGACAGCCCTGACAGGACTGCAAGTGTCACCAGCAGGGCTCATTGTTCTCTGCTCCAAACACCTCAGGAGAGGAACTGCCTCTGCCCAAGTCCCTGGCTCTGCTCTCCAAGCCTGGTGCTACCCCAGCACTGTCTCTCTGCCGCTGACCTGGGAGTCCATCCCTGAGCTCTGTGGAAGAGTGGCTCCCCAAGCTGGGCACAGCAACTTGCCCAGGCTGACCCCACACTGTGCAAGGGAAGGGCTGGGGCATCAGCAGCAGCTGCCCCACGAGTGTTCCTTGGTGCCCAGGGACATGCCGTGGTCCCAGCATGGGACAGCCAAGCCTGCACCAAAGGGCTGCCAGCACCCACTGGCCAAACAGGACTTTGCAGGCTGGTGATGAGGAGGACAGGGACTACCCGGGTGAGGAGCCCTCAGCCAGCCTGCTGCAGAGCTGGCAGCCCTCCTTTGGGGGTCCCCACACCTTGCACAGCCCACCCTGCCATCACACACCCATCCTGCCCAGACAGCGAGGCCCCCTGGCACAAGCTGCTTTGCTGGAGGCTGCATCAACCCTGCTTAGAGAAATCCCTTAATCCCCAGGCCAGAGTGAGCAGTAATCCCTTGGGTGCAGCGGGATTACCAGCACTGCCCAAGCCCCCTCTCCCTGGGGGCAGCCTGAGCCATGATGGGGCCCAGGCCAGGACACGGTGCCAGGACAGGACTGTGCTCCCCACATCCTCTCACCGGTGCTGCAGCTCGGCCAGGCAGGAGCAGCCAGGATGGTTCCCCGCCGGGACACCTCTTCCCCACGGTCCAGAGGCGTTTGAGCCACACCACTGCTCTGGTCAGTGCCGCTCTGGGGTGGGTTCAGTCTCGCTGCTGTCCCCACGGGGAGATGCTGGGAAGGGGGTGGGAGTGCAGCCCCACGCGCCGGCAGGAGCAGGGGGAGCACACATCTGTGCCGCCAGCTGCTCGCCCTGGGATTTGCTCTCTGCCGAGGCAGACGGCTGAAGAGAGGCCGTGAGCCGTGGGGCAGACACTGGCGTCAGCACAATCCCACCAGAAAGAGACTCCCCGTCGGCTCCCACCACGCTACAGCCTCGCAGAATGTCCTTGGCTAAACCAACTCAGCTTAAGGGCTCCAGGGCAGTGGGCTGTGCTGCCCCAGCACAGGAACAGTGGGTTGGAGGCGGCTGTGCACTCCCTGCGTCCCCCGCGGCAGGATGAGCGGCACATTTCTAATGCTGAGAGATGACCCGGGATGTCTTCCAGGTGATTCCGGGAAGCACCGAGAGGCTGCTGGCAGAACCACTCCCCAGAGCGCTCTCCCGCTAATGGGTTGTGTCTGACAACACCCGAGCCAGGCCGCAGCCGCCGGCACCCTCCTTATCTCACACAGTGAAGTCCTCGCAGCCCAGCACCGTCACTTCTGGGGGGAACGGCAGCTCC
>NW_005054578.1:431944-432127 GCF_000277835.1 Geospiza fortis
GCCGCGGGCCGGGGGCAGCCCCCAGCCGCTCCCAGGAAGAACGGTCACCAGCACGGCTCCAGCACTGGGACCATGGCCCCAGACCTCAGCCAGACTCCAGTCTCTCCTCAGCAAAGGCCCTGCCCATGGAAAACCACCTGCCGACACACGGGCACCTGCCTGGGAGAGACCGGGCACAGGCAG
>NW_005054578.1:432895-432996 GCF_000277835.1 Geospiza fortis
TCAGTTCCATCCTTCAAGGCCCGTAGCCCCTGTGGCAGCGCTCCGGCCCCGCCGGGATCCATCCCCCCGGTGCCCCCGCGCCAGCGCCGGGCCGGGCCGAC
>NW_005054578.1:433014-435727 GCF_000277835.1 Geospiza fortis
GGGGGCCGACACGGGGCCAGGGGAGGCTCTCCATGCAGCTCGTGCAGGGATGGGGCGTCATGGAGTGAGGGCCGGTAACGCGGGCAACGGGAGGCACAGCAGCACGGAGCAGCAGGGACGGGCTTGAGGCACTTGCCAGGAGCCCCCGCAGGTGCGGGCTGCGGCAGGAGGGGAACAGGCACGGAGAAGATGACGAGGAGCCCGGCCGAGGCAGGCTGGAGGCAAGGCAGAGGGGGCAGGCTCCTCTGCAGCTGGAAAGCAGCTCCCCGAAGGAAAAGGCACAAGCCCAGGGCTGCGGCTGTATTCCCTCCCCTCTGTGTGTGCTCCACCGCCAGCTCCCAGGACAGTGCTGCCCTCGGTCCTTGACCCGGGACTGCTCCCTGAGCAGTGGGGATGCAGATCTCAACCTGCGAGGCAAAGAGCAGTGTCAGCCCCCAGCAGGCTGCCGCCCCCAGCCCCCAAGGGTCGCTGTGCCCCCCGGCTCACTCACCTGAGAGCCGGTGGCCCAGGCTGGCCATCTTGGCAGGATGTGACATCAACCAGAAGTTGTGTTTGTTCTGCAACTTCTGGAACGGGTTTGAGTCTCTCCTCCGCTCCTGCTTAATCTTCTTCATTTTCTTTACCTGTGCAGAGGCAGGAGAGTGCTCAGGTCAGCGTGCAGAGGCCCCAGCCTCCTCCCACCCGCCCCAGCCCAGCACCCACCTTTCCTTTGTCAAACTCCTGGTCCCACTCATCAATGACGGTCTTGCTTTGGGCCAGTGCTGTGTCCCGAATGGCATCCTGGCTCACGGCCGAAATCTCACCCTGCCAGGTCAAGACTGCAGAGCAGTGTAGTCAGCAGAAGGACCAGGCTGTGCCCCGCTGCCCCAGGCCCTGCCCCACGGATGGAGCCCCTTGCTGCCCACCTGTGCCAGCCCCATGCCCGGCTGCACCTGCCTCCTTCCAGGAGCAGCCCCTGCCTGCACTGGCTGGGGGGCTCTGCCCCCACCCCGGGCTCAGGGCAGGGGGGCTGCACGGCTGTTTGCCCACCCAGGTGAGCCAGGATTACCTTGTTTGCCGTAAGCCTTGTCCAAGGAGTTCTGGAGCAGCTTGTCCACCACGCTGGACTCGTGGCCCTCAGGGGCTGTGCCGGCCCAGCTGCTGGCCACAGGGCTCAGGGCAGCCAGGGAGGGTCTCTCATCCCCATCCTGGCTGCCACTGGCACGTGCTGCCACTGCAGAGAGAGGCAGGGTGAGGGTGAGCCAGGGGGAGCAAGGGCAGCTGCCATGTCCCTCCCCTCCAAAGTGATCTCATCCCAGGAAACACCGTTTGGACAGACAAGATCCTCATGGCTGAGGATGTCTGGGCACACAAGTGCCTGTCCTGGGGGTCAATCAAGGGGCCGGTCCCACTTCCTCCTCCAAGGCACAGGACAGTGGGACCAGCAACACTGGGGATGGCACAGCAGGGCTCCAAGGGGCTCCTGGGCAGACAAGCCGCCGGCTTGGCCCTGCCAGGCACCAGACAGGGCACAGGGTCACACCTGGGCTGGTGGCGGCGGCGGCAGGGACAGTGCTGGCAGCCAGGCCGCTGAGGCTCTCCATCCTCTTGCGTTTGCGGTGCTTGTGCTCTCCAGCCTCCACTGTGCTCTGATGTGTCCCACAGGGCTCTGGCTCAGCTGTCCTGGAGCTGGGGAAGGCAGCAGGGTCAGCTCACATCAGCCAGACCAGAGCAGGAGAGTCTGAGCTTCCCACAGAGCAACAGGGCACAGAGACAGCTGCACTGGCCCAGGAGAGGTGAACCCACCCACAGGGATCAGGCGGTCAGCTGGATGCACGCTGAGGTGCATCCCCCCTGCACAAAGATGAGAAGCCCCTGACTCAGGGAGCCTGGCCTCGGGCTCTCACATGGCCCTCGTCCCTCACCTGTCTGAAGACAGCACCCCAGAGCTGCACTCTTCTGTCTTCTTCAAAGGGCTGTCTTTGCTCCTATTCTTCTTTTTCTTCTTCTTCCTCTTGAGGGGTGAAGCTGGCTCCACGCCCAGGCCAGTACTGAGCTCTGGCACATGCTGCTTGGGCCCACTCCTCATGTCCTGACAGGCCAGACCATGGCTGAGACCCCTGTGTGCCCCCTCCTTCCCCAGGACAGACACAAAGTCCCCTGGAGAGACCATTTTCTTCTTGAGGGGCCTGGAGTCTCTATCAGTGAAGTCCTTCTGAGAGGCAATGCCTTCCTTGGGGAGCCTGGAGTCTTTGTCCTTGCAGCACTCTGGAGAAACAATCCTCTCCTTCTTGGGAGGGCTGGAGACCTCATCCACCTCCTTCACAGCCACAGCACAAGGGCTCCTGTCTGTGCTACGATGTTTCCTCTTCCTCCGCCTCTTTTTGAAGGAACCCTCTGGCTCCTCCTGGCCAGACCCCGCCTCCCTGCGGCCAGAAAGAAGGAAAGAAGGTGGTGTGAAGGGTGGGCAGTGGAACCAGGGATCAGCAGCGAGGCCAGGTGCTGAGCAGGCAAGGTGAGCACAGAGCTGAAGGCAGACTTTTCAGGACTGGGAAGGTCAAGAGCAGATGAGGACAGGCTGAAGGACAGGAAAAGAGGCTGATCCAAAAGCCTGGAGCCCCTCTCTTCCTCCCTCCCCTGAGGTGCAGGAGCACAACACCCAACTGCTGCCATCTTGTCCACAAAATGGGAATCAGGTGCTGCTCTGCAAGCACCCACAGGTCCCACAGCAGAG
>NW_005054578.1:435737-437390 GCF_000277835.1 Geospiza fortis
GTGTGGGTGCTCCGGCAGCGCACGCTGGTGCTGAAGGCTACAAGGGACACCCAGAGCAAGATCGAGACCAGGCTGGTGCCTCCTGACCCCATGGGACATTAATACAGGGTCAGGGCCTGCAAAGCTCCCTCCCTGTGTGTGCTGAAGTCAGCTCTTCTCAGACCTGGAGCAAGCCCTGCCAGCCCTGGGGAACAGAGGAGCTGCTGCAAGGCCACAGATACCCCGTGGAGCACCCACGGCCTTCCTGCCATGTGGGAGCTGGGAGCAATGGCACTGCTTACCTGGACTTGCCCAGAGGCCCAGCAGTGGAGTCAGGATGGGAGCTGGCTGAGGGCTGGGGCTGTGCTTGGTGGTCACTCACAGTCACCTTCTGAGAGGGTTTGCCCTGCAGTTATTGACATAAATAAAAACTTGGTGTGTAACACCAAGGTTTGCATGAGCCAAGAGAGAAAGGGGAGCCCAGAGAAAGGGGAGGAGAACAGACACAGACAGGGCAGGGAGGTGGGGGGTGGGAGAATCAGAAGTGTGTTCAGTTAGAAGAACAAAGGAAAAAAGGAAGGAGAGAAATTTAAAGACCTGGAACCCCAGTGCACCCTCCTGAGCCCACTCACTGCCTGTGGAGGAGGCTCCCCCACACCCTGCTGCTGTGCCATCACCCCGTGCCACTGGCCCCGGGGACAGGTGACACCAAGAGGGTGCCAAGGTGCAGAGAGTGGCACAGTCACCCCTCTGTCCCAGGCAAGGGGGCAGGAGCCATCCCCTGCATCACTCAGGGACGTGGACAACAGCAAGGCCTGACCCAGACAGGGGGGAGCAGCCACCACAGCCTGGGTTAGGAGCTGGGGGGCTCTCCCCACCCACCCCTGTCAGCAGGAGCCCTACACAACCTGTTCAGAAGGCACAAGGCAGGGGCTGGAGCCTCAGGGCAGAAGCTCAGACTCACCTTTTTGGCTGGGAGCTCAGGTTTCCTGGCCAGCAGGGCTGCCGTGGTGCTGCCCCAGTGCAGGGCAGTGCTGCCCAGTGGGGAGGGTTTCACAGGGGCTGTCCCACAGCTTCGCGGGGCAGCCAGGTCAGAGGCTTTAGGGACAGCCAGCTTGGTGCCAGGGCCAGCAGGGAGGTGGGTGCCAGAGTCCCTTCCCTGAGAGGTGCAGAAGCTGCTGGAATTGCTCTTGGCCCCGTGGGTCTCCTTGGCCAGCTGCCCTACTGCGCTGCCCCAGGAATTCTTCTTCAGGGTCCTGGCCATGGCCCCGCAGCCACTGGGCTCCTGGCTGGACTTCAGCAGCTTGGATGAGGTAGGTGGCTTCTCACTGTCTGAGCCCTGTGGGGGCAGCCCTGCTCTGGCCCTGCACACGGTGCTGGTGGCATGGAAGCCTGCTCTGGGCATGCCAGGTGTCTGTGGCTTCTTGGGCCTCTGGCCTGTGTCACAGCCCAGCAGAGTGGCCTCGTGGGTGGCTTTGGGGGGCAGTTTGGACAATGGGGTCCGAAAGGGAAGCTCTGACAGAGAAACTCCGTTTGTCAGCTTTGACCCCATCCCAGGAGAGCTGCGGGCAACAGGGACTCCAACATCACCTGGGCCTGGCAGCCCCTTCCCCAGCAGCTTGTCTTGTTTCTAGACACAGAGAAAGAGAGGAATTCAGTGAGGAGAGAGAAGGA
>NW_005054578.1:437442-442026 GCF_000277835.1 Geospiza fortis
CCTGGGTTCGGCAGGATCAGGATCTCTCCGGCACAACACCCTCCCAATCATCCATCCCTGGCCTGGCTGCAGCCCCAGGGCCCCTGGAGCAGCAGCTCCTGGGAGCACCAACCTCCAGGACTCACCGGGCCCATGGGTGGCACACACAGGGTCCCGTTAATGGCAGGTTTCTTCATTGGTTTGGAGTCACTGGCAGTGCAGCTGGGTGGGCTGAAGGCAGCCGTGGCCACGGGCCCTGCTGAGCTCTTCCTGGGGCTGCCCAGCCTGGGGAAGGCAAAGCACATCAGCCCTGGGGACACGGGTGAGCAGCACACACGAGGAAGGGGAGCAGGAGGCTGGAGGAGGTGAGGTGCTACAGCAAACCATGGCAAGGGGCTGGACCCCTCCCTGCCACCCCTCACCCTGAGCCAGCACACACACAGGGGCCTTGGGGCTGCTTGGTGGGGCTAGGGGGCCAGGAGGCACAGGGTGCTCTCTCACCTCAGGTAGAACAGCACATAGGCCTGCTGGTTGAGAACCACCTTGATGTTGCTGGGGTGGACCTCGTGGTCGTTCATTCGATACCACTGCCCATTGCTGGCCTGTGGAAGAGAACATGGAGCTTGGTCAGGCTGTGTCTGAGGAGAATGGGGTCAGCCTCTGCCCAGGGAGCCTCCTGGCCTGCAGAGCAGCAGGAACAGCACCCATCATCACAGCTCCTCTCCCCAAAACCACAGATGGCCCAGGGACAGGCCAGGAAGCTCTGCCAGGGCAGACCTTCATGTTTCCTGCAGGGGAGCACAGTCTGTGCCCCATGTGCAGTGCTCCACACCACCCACCCTACAAGCACCCTCCTTTCTGCACCCTCAAGGGACCCACAAGCCCCTACCAGGCCCCAGCCCAGACAGGGTCCCAAGGGAGCATGCTGGGCTCACCTTCACATAGCAGAAGTAGTGCCCAGCATTGCAGCTGTAGCCAGAGTGCACCAGCACTGCATAGAGTCCATACGTGATGGGATCGCCCTTGGGCTCGGACATGTAAGGCCGGATGTCCAGGATCTCAGGGTATCCCACGTCCTGTGGAAGGAAGATGTCTCAGGAGCTGCCATGGCTTTCTTGCCAGAGCAAGAGCAGCTCTGCTGTGCTATGAGCCCCATCTCTCGAGGGAGGGGACATGCTCTCCCCAGGCAGAGGCTGTGGCAAGGAAGATACCAGGATGAACCCAACTTCCCCCACTGGGACCAGTGGGGAATGACCTCGGGACTGCACCAGGAGCACCTCCTGCCCTGCTCGGGGGCAGGACCTCAGGCCAGGACACAGCCCTGGCTGTGGATCACTGAACTCTCACCTTGGTGATTTTCCTTCCACCTGAAGAGCCGCAGCTGCCAAAGCGTTTCAGTGAAATGGTGAGAACGTTGGAGGCTCGGTGGATGGTGAAACGTTTGCTGGCTGACACTTTCTTCCTGCACCTGCCCAGGAAAGCTCAGGCTATTCCAGCTGTTCCAACATCCACATGGCTGCCTGCCCTGGCCACACATCAATGGCAAACCCGATGGGAATGGCGCTGCTGGCACCAGGCACTGCTCCAGACACCTCCCCACCATCAAAGGCCATGCCTTTGAAGACAAGGCAGCTGAGGAGCAGCAGCCTTCATCACAGGCCCTGCACCTCGTGGTTTAGCCACACAGCAGGCACAGAAGCCCTCCCACATTGTGGCAGCCTTCCCACAGCACACCCCTGGACCCCGTTATGGCCCAGCAGCCCACACTCACATGCTGCACCTGTAGGCGTTGTCCCCACCCAGCTGCTCTGGCTTCACAAACAGCTCCAAGGCCCGCACGATGTTTGCAGCTCGCTGCAAGGACAGGGTGGGGGTCAGGGCACCTGGGGCCCGCCCACAGCACAGCCCCACTCCCTGCAGAGGCGCTGGCCCCAGGAGAGAGCACACAGCACGCGGCTGCAGGCTGCCCCAGAGTCCTGGCACGGTGGCTGCAGGAGGAGCAACAGCAGGAGCTGCTTCCCTCCTGCCAGCACCTGTCTGCAGGTCAAGGAGCCTCAGAGCAGGAACATCCCCCTCAGGAGCAGAGAGCCCCATCCCCAACCCTGCAGCAGTACCTCGACCTCCAGGGTTATGTCCAGGTAAGGGTCATAGGTATCCGAGACAGTCTTGCACTCCAAGCATTTCACTGCAAAGGAAAAGCCATGGGCACACCCTGGCACACCCCAGCACGGCACACACAGCTGCAGTGTCCCCCCAGCCCAGGCCTGGGCTCTGGGATGTCAGCACTGGGACTGACAGCCCTGCAGGGAGGAGGGCTGGCACATCCACTCCGTGCTGGGGAAGCAGGGGCTGCCAGACCACTGGGAACAGCTCCTTGTGCTGAGGGCAGTGAGCTGGGGACCCACAGGTTGGGCCCCACAGGCAGCGGCTTCTCCCATTGCCACACCAGGGGTGGTGACCCACAAGTGCTGCAGGACTGACCCACTGCAACTCTGGGTAAGTTAAACACGTGAGCCGTGTTCCCAAAGGGTTTTGCTGCCCAGGCCCAGCCCAGCTGGTACTGCTGGCACTCACCACGGGACCGCAGGTAACCACCGAAGATCTGGTGAACCAGAGTTGTGGCCTGGGTCTGGCGATCCAACCTACAGAGAGACAGCAGCACAGATCCCACACTGCAGCAGCCAGCCCTGCTGGACCCCTCAGGACAGCCCCCCTGTGTTCTGGCCAGTGCCTGGGCTGTGGAGCCCCTGCCAGACTGCTCTCCCTGTGTCCCAGCTGAGGGGTGACACCAGGCTCCAACACACACCTTCCTCCTGAGGAAGCAGAAGCTCCTGGCTGGAGCTCAGAGCAGAGGCAGTGCTTCCCAGGACAAAGGGCCTGGGGGAAGCTGCCCTTCTGCAGCCACAGAGCTGGGCTGAGCTAGCAAGTATCCCTCAGCAACTGGGATGTGATCCCAGCCTGTAGCAGCCTCGAGATCTGGGGGCAGGACTGCAGCTATGCTGAGGTGGAGGAGTCAGCAGAAGGTGAACAACAGCCCAGAGCCCTGTCCCTGAGGGGCAGAGAGCTGGACCCCACACCCGAGGCCCCTGGAGTCAGAACCTCCCCACAATAAGGCTGACCTGGGGCACATGTTCACTCCACAGTCCACTCCCGTGAGTGCAGGGGACCAGCAAGGGAACAGCAAAGAGCAGTGATGGGCCACCAGGCCCCACATACTTGGTGTAGCCATTCAGGCAGGCCTTCTGCATGGCATCGATGGTGTAGCGCAGGAACTCGTGTGCATCCTCCTGCCTGCCGAAGCGCAGGTTATGGGAAATCTCTGCAAGAGAGGGAGCACTCAGCACGTGCTGCAACAGATGCCATCCCTCCCTGCCTTCCCCAGGGCAAGGGCTCTGGGGTCTGAGTCCCCTCAACCCAAACCAGACACCAGACTCATGTCACAGAGGAAGCCCCTGGCAGCCCAAGAAGTCCCCAGGCACTCCAAGGCTCCATGAGCCATCTCAGTGGAGCTGTTTGCCAAAACATGCCCCAGTCCCAACAGTTCTGCTCCCACATTAGTCATGGGGGGGGGCAGCCCTCCTTACTCTTGAGGTCTCGGATGATGGAGAGTGGCTTTATTGCATTGCCGCTGTTGGCAAAAGCCTGAATTGTGTGGTTCTGCATAGTGCACATCATGCAGAAGCTTCCGTGGGCACCTGGAGCAGGAGAGACGACACAACATTGGGGACAAACCCAGGAGAGATCGAGGCAGGACAGGGGACCTCTGGTCCAATACAGCTCAGCCACGCTCAGCTTTCCCTACGAGCTCAATGTCACAGGACATGGGGACCAGCCTGTGCCATCCCAGGTGGCACAGCCCATCACAGGAGATGGGGACCAGTCCACGCCATCCCAGCTGGGACAGCCTGTCACAGCAGCAGCCAGGGCAGCTCCCCAGATGAGACAGCATTCACGCTGAGAGAAAACAGGTCCCAGGTATGCACTGGACCAGCCCGTAGCTCGGCCCTGAGAGGCACATCCCGCTGGCAGTCCTATGGATGGGGCTGCAAGGCCAGTGCGCTCCCTGTAGTGACAGCTCACAGCAGCGTCTGCCACGCTGCTCTTCTGCACTCCCCACAGTCAGGGGCTACTCAGGACCCCCCAGCTGAGCCCCCAAGAAGCCAGCAGGCCCCACTGGGCCCATCTTAGTCCTGACTACACCCAGCAGAGACAAAGATGCCAAGCTTGGGAACACTGCTATGGCCAGGAAAAGTGAGTAGGACCTAGGAACAACCTCTTGACAGAGAAACAGGCAGAAAGGAGCAGGGCAGGGAAGGTGTGCCCTGGTATCTGCACTCTCGCACAGAGCCAGGCACAGAGGTGCTGAGCTGTGAGCAGGACAGGCAGACGCTGCTCGTCCCTCCCGGCCCCTGGAACCAGGGTCCCCACTCACAGGTGCGTCCGTGCTCCCGGGACAGCAGGTAGTTGGTGAGTGGCGGCGTGTAGGTCAGGCACTGCAGCGCCGAGTTCAGGAAGCAGGTGTTCCCCAGGTTACTCAGCCCGGCGCCCACCCGGTGAACCCGCTCCCACTTCATGGAGAGGCTCTGGGCTGGGAAGAGCACCTTC
>NW_005054578.1:443111-448535 GCF_000277835.1 Geospiza fortis
CCGGGGGCCCGGAGGGGTCCGGTTGGGTCTGGGGGGTCCCGGCCGAGCCCCGCAGGGCCGAACCGGAGCAGCGTCCCCGCCCCGCTTCCCCCTTGGCCCGGAGCTCCCGGCACGGACCCTCTGCGGGTACCGGGGCGGCTCCAACGCAGGACGAGGAGACGGAAATCACGGCACAGGGACGACAGAGCCGGCGGCAAAACAAGTGGCGATATTGAAGTCAAAGACAGAGGAGCAGCAGCGACAGGAGCACAACGGGTACAGCCATACAGAGCGCCCGGGATGCGCGGTCGGGACTGAGTAAAGGTTGGGGTTTTTTTTTCTTTTTCTTTCTTTTTAATTTTTCTCTTTAATATGTTGAAATTGCCCAGACTGGTCCAGTACGACATCTCAAACCTTACAGGGACGCACAGCATGAAAACCCCACGGGCACAGGGCTGCAGGGAGCATTCCCGGCACGCTCCCAAAGCCAGGGGTGCACGTGCCAGTGCCACAGCAGCTCCGCGGCACACGCCAGCACCGCTGTGGCATGGGGATGGCTCAGAGAACTCAGGGCCGAGGGGTGTCAGGGGTCACAGGTTTTCCTGCAGTGCCCTGCTGCCAGTTCCAGGCTCCACTCCCACACCGCAGAGAAGGGAGCTTGCCTGGCTGCAGTGGTGCTGAGGGCCGCGGCATGGCCCGGATCTGCACGAGGCAATGATGGACACCCTGTGCCCATGCAGCCAGAGCTGCGGCCCCTGGTGCCCTGCCAAGGGTTCCAGGTCGAGCCTGTCCAATGGTGGCATCTGCAGAAGGATCTGTAGGAGGTTGCAGGGGAACAGAGACCCCTGGAGAAAGGACCATGTGGAGAGAGAGGCAACAGTGCAGGGGCGCATGTCAGGGGTCACCCCAGATATGCTAACATGCCCCTCCAGCTTTCTGGGACAAGGCACCTGGGCAGGAGTCATCTGGCCCTGTGGAGGGCCCGGAGCCCCTTGCTGGGGGTCGTGCCCCATGGTAAAGCCCCCCAGAGCCCCTGCCCAGAGGGGTGCCCTTCTGGCACCCCGAAGGGAGAGGTAGGTGCTGGGGGCAGTGGTCAGCAGGGCTGCCAGGTGCTGCAGTGGGGAGGGCTGTGTGTCTGGAGCTGTGGGGGAGGCTCCCACAGCGGGGCACTGGTAGACCTGCTACGCAGCCAGGGCAGCTCCCACCACTCACAAGGGCTTGATTCCTTCACAGCCGCCAGAGCCAAGCATGGCTGGGGGATCGTGACCCTGGCAGGGAGCTCCCCACGCCCTGCTCAGCCCTGCCACGAGCGAAGGATGCCCAGGGCAGCTGCGGGCTGCCAGGAGCCTGCACCAGAGCGGGTCCTGGGCCCCCACACACGGGGGGCAGCCACCGGGGCCCCCTGCGGCCGAGAGGATTTTCATGCTGTCTCCAGGATTTGATATCAGCGTGGACCAGTCTAACATCTCGCAGGTTTTTTCTACTGGCTACTGGAATGCGCTCGTTTGGCTTAGGGGTCCTCGATGTCGAGAAACTCTTGCTTGGGGGGGGCCATGCCGCGGTACCAGGCGCACGAGCCGTCGCTCCTCTTGATGCAGGCGTAGTGCTTCGCCTGCCGCCCATCCACGTTGTTCTTCTCCATCGCCCAGTCTGTCCACAGACACTCATCCGAGGAGGAGACGAAGCAGGGGATGGAGAGGCAGCGTGAGATCTGTGCGTAACAGAGACTGTCACCCACCAACCCGAGGCGGCATGGCGCCAGGGGGAAGCAGCGTGCTCTGCTTTGTCCAGCCCCCAGCTCTGGATGGGGATGCCAGGCTGACCCTGCCCTGTGGGGCACGGTGGGGATGCAATGCAGGGAACTGGGGAACCCAGCTGGTTGCCAGTGCCAGGGCTGGCCTTGGTTCCCAGCTGGAGGAAGCCAGAGGCAGGGCTGCCCTTCCTGTCTGCCCAGACCTTCCTGCCTGCCCATTGTGCTGTGTCCCTGCACAGTGTCACCCGTGAAGGACAGGGAACAGCATCTCACTGTGGAGCCCACCCCTGCCTGGGGGCTGCAGAGTGGGGCATGGGGCATTTGGGGGCAGCCTGGTTGCTCACCTTGCACTCGCAGCCCATCTGGTACCGCTGGTTTAGGCTCTTCTTCTGGGTTGGGGTCAGCGAGTCCCAGGTGGACACCAAGTCACAGAGCGTGATGTGCATCTTGCCATTGCCCTCTGACTTGCCTGGGGAGAGGCCAAACAGAACTCAAGGGGGTTGCCCAGGGCCTCGAGAGCCTGTGCTGGCTCGTGGTGCTGGGGCCCTCACTGTGCCCTGTCCCTGGTGACTCTGGGGAGCAGAGGCTTGTCCCCAGCTGCCCCCACCACAGCTCAGGGCTGCTGAGCACAGCCAGGGGGTTCCCCGAGGGCTGGTGGCAGGAGCAGGAGGGGCAGGGAGCAGGCACACATCAGGCACCTTGCAGAGCACACGGGGCATCCTGGCCGGCAGTGCCCCCGTGCCCCCCGAGTGCCCCCCGCCTCCCCGCAGTGCTCACCTGCGATGAGATACTCCTTCTTCCCACCGGTGTCCAGCAGCCGGCCGCACACGGCAGTGGATGGAGCCGTGTAGATGAACTCTATGTCCTGGTCGGGGCCCTTGAACATCTGGGGAGCAGAGGGGGTGTGAGTGGCTGGTGAAGGGGCCACCCCACAGCCCCAGCCTCCTGACCCAATGTGCCCCCTTACCTTGATCTGCTTGATTTCATACTGGATGCGTTTGATGGGATTCCCGTATATGTCATTCCCCGAATCCACCTCCTTCGCAGAGACGGCCTTGGCTCGGATCACTGGAAGGGAGAGGTGAGGTAATGGGGTGACCAGTCCCACTCAGCCCCTACGTCTCACAGGGTCTCCCACTTTCACAGGGGACCACTGCCTACAGCAGACCCCACTGCCTGCCTGGCTGCCCCCAAAGCCGGCTGTCACACGCTGTCCCCAAAGGGATGGGGCTCTGGCACGTGCAGGACAGTGACCAGCAGCATTGCAGCAGCAGCCTCAGGGTGGGTGATAAGAAAAGTTCACAACAGGATCACCTGGCCCCGGGGCTGGTGAGGCCGTGGCACAGTGAGCCAGGGACAGCTCTGCTGTGGCAGGGTCCCTGCGGTCATGCTGCTCCACAGCCCAGGATGTGTGCACTGGCATGTGAGGGCTGGGCACGTGGCAGTGACCTGCAGGGGCAGGGCAGGCAGCCAGCTCAGCCTTACTCACGATGGGCTGGGACATGGGGCTGGCTCATGCTGGGCACGGTGCCTGGGTCCCTGCACTGGGACCTGCAGCCCCCAGTTGTGCCCAGCTCCCTCCACCAGTGCAGGGACTGAAGCTCCCAGGCAGCACCATGGTGCTGATGCTGATGGTGAAGGGGACAGTGGCAGTGCCAAAGCTAGGGCTCCTGGGGCAGTGGCTGGCAGGGCTCCCTGCTCTGCCAGGGGCACCCCCATCCAAAGGAAGGGCAGCTCCCCGTGCGCTGCCAGCCCCCCGAGCACTGTGGGGCAGGGAACAGGGAGCTGGGCACTCTCACAAAGTTCATCCTGGTTCATGTCCCCACTGAAGGGTGCTGGGCTGGGAGCAGCCAGGGACATGCAGAGGTCACCCACTGTCTGGCACAGAGGAGCTTCTCCCACCTGGCATGGGCAGGAGAGGGAATCTGACCACACTCCATAAATACACGGGCTGTGGGGACATGCAGGCAGGCTATTTAAGCTGAAGGTCAGGGGGGCACGGCCCCACGTGGGCACCAGCAAATGCCAGCAGAGTTTACTCTGGAAAGGTGACAGTGGCACCAACACGAGCAGGGACCAGGGGAGAGGTTTCCCAAAATGGCCATCCCCAGTCAGCGGCAGCACTCATTCTGCACAGGGCTGGGGGAAGCAGCGGCTGCACTGGGGGCTTTCCCAACTGCTCCCATCCCTTGGGAAGGGCTGGGCAGTGCAGCCACAGTGGCAGCACCTCAGCCATGCCCGGGACAGCGCCCACTCCTGTGTCAGCAGAGTGCTGTGCTGGGATCACCGCAGGCACGGCCACCGCGTCACCCAGCCCCACACGCCGCCCGTGTAACCCGGGTGCAGCCAGCGCCGGCTCCCGTGCGGGAATGGCTGCTGGTTCAGTGGGCTCCAGCCTTTTCCATTCACGTGCTGATGAATCACTTGACAAAAATGCAGCCCGATTCTGGGTGGATTTGTTCTGAACAGTGCGGCTTTGTGGAGGGGACGACTGCGCTGCGCTTTCCCCGCCAAGACCCCGCAGCGCAGCCAAGCTGCTCCACGCCCGCCAGGAGCCAGGGCAGCGGAGGGAGCCCTGAGGAGAGCCTGGGATGAGGATGGAGGAAACCCCCAGGTGCCCAAGAACCAGCAGTCAGACCTCCCCAAACGCCAATGCCCCCACTGGCCTTGTCACCCACCACTCTTGCTGCCGATGTGGGCAGCCACCAGCCAGGGTTGGAGCCCAGACCCTCTGTGAAATGAGCCAAGGCTCTCTGGCTCCTGGGGTGCATGGCAGGCACAGCACACAGTTGGCACTGCTTTCCAAGTTGGACCAGGAAAATGCTGGAAACCTCCTTCCCCCGGCAGGCCAAGCAAGAAGGTGCTCCGTGGGAGCAGAGGGTCCCCTGGCAGAGTGGGATCCCCACTGGTGACATCTCCTGTGTGGGTCCCCAGGGCTGCCACTGTGGCCTCCCCACAGTGAGGACTCTGGACCCTCCAGGGACAGAGAGACCCTGCAAGGTAAGCAGGTCCCCTTGCTGCCCTCTGCCACCAGCATTGCTTGGGGACACATGCAGTCATCCAGTGCCTCAAAACCACCAGGCTGTCTCTCTGGCCTTGCCAGTTTTGTGCTGCCTGGCCCCACCTCAGGGCACCACTATGCTTGCCTGTGCCCCATGGGAAGAAGGGCAGCACAAGGACCTTTGGCCATGGGACTCCCCTTCTGGCCCAACACTTGCAGAATGGCTACCCCTTCCTCTGCTCTGCCACCCCAAACCCCACGGAACCGCCCTGCCCACACGCACCCACAGCTGCCCTGGCAGCCCCAGTGCCCACGGACAGCAGGGGCCACTGCTGGGCTGGATGCCCGGAGAACAAAGCTCCCTTCTCCAGGGCTGCTGGCAGTGCCAGCACTGCCCGCTGCCTGCCTGGCACTGCCCGCCCAGGCACCTGACCCCTGGTGAGGGCAGCCCCGCGGTCACTCCAGCCCTGCTGCAAGGATAGCTGACCACCCTGGGAGGATTCCTGCACCCAGCCCTGCCCGGTGCAAGGGGGTGAGGCATCCCGGGGGCTTGCTGGCATCCCGGTGCCCGCCCCGGCACAGCGGGGTGAGGATGCTGAGGCTGCAGGCACGCAGGGCTGAGCAGGGCAGCGGGGGGAAGCGGAGGCCATGCAGACCCCCAGGTGCCCAGCGGTGCCCGCGGGGCGGCGGG
>NW_005054578.1:448904-450729 GCF_000277835.1 Geospiza fortis
CACGCTCATCGTGCCCGGCCCGGGGAACCGAGCCCTGGGACGAGTGGGATCAGTGCAATCCGGCTGCCCGGTCCAGCTGCACCGAGCCCTGCTCCCCCGGCCCCAGGCACCGCCTGCTGCCTGGCAGGGGCAAAGCCACGGCTCTGCCTGGAAGGGCTCAGCATCACGCCCACGCTGCTCCAGAGGAGATGGAGCAGGAGCCAGGTGTCCTGCTGTGGCATCAGTGGGCAGCTGAGCATCTCCTGCAGCAGAGCAGCCCAGCAGAGCCCAGCAGGGCACAGCCCCAGTGAGGGACGGTGGGTGGGCAGCCCCAAGCCCTTGGGCCCTGCAGAAAAGCCCTGCTCATCTCATGAGCCAGGACATGCAAGCACAGGCTGGCAGGCTCTAAGCCACCAGCCCCAGTGACGCAACCCCAGCCCCTCTGTGACCCCCAGCCCCTCAGGCTCCCCCACCCAATGCAGAGCTGCACCTGCCTCCCCTTGCACCGCCTGGAAGTGCAGCCCTGGGCTGTGGCTGCCCCAGTCCCTGCACAGCAGAGCAAGTGCAGGGCAGGTGCAAGGCCAGAGGGGCCACGGGGATGTGGTGGGCAGTGCCCACACCATGGAGAGCGGATCCCAGGGCCTGGACCCCACACTCTGCTCACCCTGATACCCCATACTGAGGGCTGAGCATGAGCCTTGGGGTCCCTTCACCTCGGGTGCACCCACCCTGCACTGCAGGACATCAGCCATCCCCACACCACCACATTTCTGTCAGGGGCCCAGCCTGGACACAGCTCCCTCAGCCACAGCAGCTGGGAAACGTCCCAACAGAACCAGGGGCCCAGGTTCTCCCTGGGCTCCACACACCTGCTGGGATGGAGCTGGCTGGGGAACATCCCAGCTCCAGAGAGCATCCCGGGGGAAGATAAGAGGCAGCACAAGGCCAGGGCACACAGGGCCATCCCAGGCTGTGCCCTGCTCTGTCCCCAAGCCCAGCACTGTTTTCATGCAGGCCCACACGAAGCACATTTGATACAGACGAGCTGCACAAGCGACTTGGGCTGGGAGCCAGAAGGTGCCAGCGCTGCCGGCAGCGTGGCTGGGAGGATGCTGCCTCGGCAGGACGGGCACCTGCTGAGGGCTGGGGAGCCCAGCTCAGCTCAGCAGGGCCCTGCCAGGGACGCTGCAGACGGCCAGGGCCGCCGAGACAGACAGTGACTCAGCAGCTGAGTCAGGGCTGAGCCGGCACCCCACGACGGGCAGTGAGTCACGAGTGCCCCGAAAGCTGATCCTGACAGCAGCGTGATGGGAAGCCACAGCCGCACTGCCCGAGCAGGCACAGGGCATCCTGTGCTCCAGGGACACCAGCCCCAGCAGCAGCTACAAAAACCCAGTGCTCCATTTTGCCTCAAAAACCTCCCTGTCCCCAGCACGCCTCGTGGTGAGGCTGGGCACCCGGGGCAGCAGCCAAGTGCGGTGGGAGTTGCCCTGAGGGAGGAAAGACGCTGGGAGTGGGGTCTGGAAGGGACGCCCGTGAGGAACATCCTGGATGTGGAGCAACGGACAGGGCAGGGCCATCCAGAGGTTGGGGCTGCCTCAGTGTTTGGGAATGTTACCTCTCCAGCTGAGCCTGGGAACGGGCCCGCGAAGGAAAGCGCCGGGAACTGGGGCCGGCCTGTTGGGTTCATATGTTAAAATTTAATAAGGGCATTATTCATAGAAAGAGGAATCCAGATCCCGGCGCTGCCAAGCCCTCCCTTTCAGCAGCATCCAAGCCGAACAAAGTGGGACGGGGGAAAGGAAATGCCTGGAAATAAGGCGCAGACAGGGGTGACCGAGCCGGG
>NW_005054578.1:451623-454961 GCF_000277835.1 Geospiza fortis
CGGAGCCCAAACCCCTGGCCGAGCAGGGCAGCGGATGGCCGGACGGGCGGCGGTGCTGGCTCTGCCCGAGGATCCCTCCTCACCTTCGGCCCGTCCACCCAGCTTGTCCCACAGCTGAGCTCCCCTGCCTGCTTCCTGCTCCCACCGCGGGCCTTGTGCCCCTGCCCCAGGCCTCGGGCCTCTCCCCATGGCCCCAGCTCCTGCCCTGGAGCACAGCTCCAAGAACCCACCTTGTCTCTATCCTGGATGCACGATGGGGTTTAACCCTGGTGGGCAGCTCAGCCCCCAGCTGCTGCTTTTGGTTCATTCTTCCCAGAGGGATGGGGAGAGAATTGGGAAGGGGAAAATGAGAAAACTGCTGGCTGAGATAAAGGTGAAGCAAAAGCCACACATAAGCAAAGCAAAGCAGGGAATTCTTTCACCCATCGCCATGGCAGGCAGGTGCTGAGCCATCCCCAGGGCAGCTGGGCTCCAGCTGAATGTCACTCTGAATGTCCCCCCCTTCCCCCTTCTTCCTCCAGCCCTATACAGCGAGTGTGATTCCATACAGTGTGGAATATCCCTTGGGTCAGCTTTCTGTGTCCCCTCCCGCCTCCTTGTGCCCTCCCAGCCCCTCACTGGTGGGTTGAAGAGAACAGGCCTCAAGCTGTGCAAATGCTGCTCAGCAGTAATGAAATCATCCCTGTTATCAACACTGTTCCCAGCACAAATCCAAAACACTGCCCTACACCATCTAGTATGAGAAAAACAGACTGTCCCCGTCCAAACTCACTCGCGGTGTCACCCGGGGGTGTCAGGATGCTGCTGCTGTCACTGTACCTGTGCTCTGTGCCTGGCTGGCTGCTGAGAGTGCCCCATGTCCCCAGCAGTGCCACAGCTTTCCAGCACAGCTGGGCCAGGTGTCATGGGCATGTGTCGGCAGGACAGCCACCACCACGGCCACAACACTGCTCCTGAGCCAGCCTCCTGCACGGCACTGCCATGGATGCACGCAGCAGAGGGAGGTAACAGAGATGCTCAGCCTCCAGGAGGAGAAGAAACAGCAGAACTGGGCAGCTGGACCTGGCCCAATCCTGCCTGAGCCTGCAGGGAACACGTGGGAGGTGACAGCACTGACAGCTGGATGCTGGATGACACCTGGGGATGGGGCCCACGGTCTGCAGAGGCCCCAGCAGCAGCAGGACTCCTGCTGGCCCAGCTGCCTGAGGCCCTGGTGCTGCTGCTCTGAGGGCAGGGACCCGGGGGTCAAGAAGGGACCAGGTAGCAGGGACAGCCACTGGCACAGCCCTGGGGCCACAACAGGTGCCGTGGAGCTGCCAGTGCTGGGCTGGGAGGGTCACTGAGGCCAGCAGAGGTTGCCAAGCGCCAGTGACGGTTGAGTGGCCAGCATGGACTGTGGCCAGCTGGCACCCAGCGTGGGCTGCAAATGCATCCTGGGTGCCCTGGCCAGGTGCTGCACGATCCCCAGGCCACGTGCAGGGGCCAAAGGCAGGCCTGTCTGCAGCGCTGGGGACAGGTCCTGTCTAGAGAGGAGCGCAGCCCAGCACTGGCCGAGTCATTGTCTGGGCTAAATGAAAACACATGTCTGGCCTGTAGCTCTGCGTGGCTCACAGAGGTGCTGACACTGTAAACAGGGTGGGGGGAGCAGCCTGGCTGGGTTCTTGGGAGGGCCCCAACCCCTCTGCAGATCCTTCCACCCAACCACAGCCTGACTGCTGCCCCAAGAGGCCCCCTCCCTCCCTGGGCAGGGCTGGACCCCCCAGCAGAGCAGTGCCAGGCCATGGCAGAGTGATACAGGGGGCACCAGGGCCCCCAAACCACAGGGGCCAGGCCCAGCTCTCTGAAGCCCTACCTGCTGGCAGACCTGCCCCAGGGGCAGTGTTAAAGGGGACCAAAGTGGGGACAGCACAGAGCCAAACACCGGTCCTGGTGTGAGGAGATGCTGCCCTGTGACCTGGGCAGGCCTGAGCCAGGTCAGCCTGGGCAGGCCAGGAGCCACAGCCCCCTTGGTCAGGGGGTCAGGAGGGCCCCGGGGCCAGCAAATGCCCCTTTGACACTTGCGGCTTCTGAAACCACACAAGTTCCTCCCGGGGGCCACAGGCTGCGGCAGCAATTTCACAACACGCTGGCGAGCGTGGGGAGGCTCCCTGGCCAAAGCCCTGGGCTGCTGCAAACGCTTCTCAGCTGCTGCTGCTTCTGGGAAGCAGAACTGCAGCTCCCGGCTCTGGGAAGCAGAGCTGCAGCTCCTGGCTCTGCTCCTGCACCGAGCACAGCAGCCCTTGCACAGCATGGCTGCACTGTCGCCAGCTCCCTGCAGCTCCTGCCCAGGGCTCAGCTCTTCCCAGGGCTGACAGTTCTGGGGCTGGAAGCATTTCTGGGGTCAGAGCCATGCGCAGCCAGGCTTGGAGAAGGCAGACGGCCAGCACACACACACCCCTCTGAGGGTGTGGCCTGGGAATGGCACCGGGATGGGCCCACTTTACATCTGGTCACAGCTGTGGCCCCATCACACACACCCCCTGCCCCATAGGCACAGCCACTGTGCTGGAACCACAGTGGGGAGGGAGCTGCTGCACCCCCTGTGGTCACAGGAGCAGAGGGACACTGTCCCCTCCCATGTGAGACCTCTCTCTGAAACAGGCCACCCGTCACCCCAGCCATCACCTCAGCCGTCACCCAGCTTATGGGAAAAGGGAAGGAAATCCAGCTTCTGACAAAAAAGCCTGATGAAATCCCCCCAGTCTGACCCTCTCTGGGTGCACACCCCACTCCACCCGGGGAGCCCCATGGCACACAAGGCACAGCTGTAGAGCTGGGGCTCAGCTGCAACCCCAGAGCGTGGACGTCACCAGAGCCACCGCAGATGGTTCTGTCGCAATTCAGGGCTGGGCACTAAGGGCTGCACGGGGGCCTGCCCAGGACCTGGAAGCTGTCCCGGGGCCGGGATCACCCTGTGGTGGCAGTCCCTTGCCACCAGGTGCCACTGCCGAAACACTCGCACCACACCTGCTGCAGCTCAGTCAACACTTTACAGGAGAGCCCAGGGCCAAGAACAGAGCTGGGAGCGCTGCCTGACATCCCTCAGGGACCCCGGGCTAGGAGCAGGCTAGCAGGGCCTGCCCACACGCCTCCACTCGGTCCAGATGTCTGTTAAATAAACTCAATGCCCTCGTACTTCACGCTGCCAATCCTGGTCTCGGGCAGCAGGAAGCGCCCGTCCAGCGTGAAGGCCATGATGTAGCTGGAGATCTTCCCGTTGTCCTCCTCCGACTTCAGCGCCACGATGATCTGGTCGTCGGTGTCCGGGATGAACTTGAAGGAGGAGAAGCAGTGGGTAG
>NW_005054578.1:455330-457618 GCF_000277835.1 Geospiza fortis
AGCGGAGCAGCAGGTGGGTGCCGCGCCGCTCGTCCGCGCGCTCGCTGTAGCGCTCGTGGCTGGCACGGCGCGGCAGGAAGAACCAGCGCTGCAGCGTGTCGCTCCACGAGGCCGACTCGTGGATCAGGTACCCTGGGCAGGAAGGGCAGCGTGACCACACAGGCCACAGGGCACAGCCACGCTGGGGCGGGACCCTCCCTGTTCCCCTTCCCCTCCCCATCCCCTCCAAAACACCCCACAGCCCCGCACAGGCATCCCCTATGAACTCTTCCGCCTGTTCCTGCCCCACTGCCTGGCAGCAGCCCCCCAGTTCCTCCCAGAGCCAGGCAGGGGCACCCAGCATGCCCCACTCTGCCTGGCCCAGTGCCAGCTGAGCCACCCTTCAGCTGCTCCTGGCACAGGCAGCAAAGGAGAAGGACCAGGACAAGGGGAGATCTCTGGCCTCTGGCAGCCTTTAAATCGCCCCCAGTGCCAGTATCCCTGGGGAGGGTGACTGTATGGCTCTGGAGCCATCAAGAGTGTGGGATATGGGGTGCAGGAGGTTGCCCTGCTCCATACCTGGGGGCCGGATCCCTGCTGCAGCCCTCAGAGCATTGTAATTTGTCACCCAGTTCTCGTGGCTCACGTCACCCTTGTAGCCAATGACCTTCACCCACTGGGGGTTCTCATTCACCACTTCCCCTGTCGTGGTGGTCCACTCCTTGCCCAGTCCTCCCACGTACAGGTGCTCATCCTTCACTGCCAGCCACTCCGCCTTGAAGCCTGTGGTGGAAAGAATGGCATGAGAGGGACTCAGTCAGCATGTGACCATCAGACTGTCCCACATGCCCCACACCCTTCACCGCTGAGCCCGGTGCTGGGCACAGTGTCCCCCACGCAGCCAGCAGATCTCTTGGCAGGAATTGCCCTCTCTTGGCCAGGCTCAGTGGTCACAGGAAAGGTGTACCCCACCCCAGCAAGGTAAAAAGAGCCAAGGGCTTCACAGGGCAGGAGGGGAGCTCACCTTTGCCCACAGTGCCGTCCCCATCTGGGAGGATCACCCACGGCACCACCTTGTTGCCCTCGATCTGGTAGACCACACCTGTCCTGTCGTCCACCGCGTACAGCTTCCCATTGAAAACCACCAGCTCCGAGAGCTCCATGCCCCGGCCCTTCTCAGCCAGGTGGGACTGCAGCATGCTCTCATCCTTGTCCCACTCCACCGTCACTCTGTCCCCACTGTCCGACAGTACCAGGTAGCCCCTCTTCAGGTAACTGAACCAGGTGTGCTCCTGGGGGCCGCGGGACTGCGTGTCCAGGTCGGCGATGAGGCCGATGCGGTAGCGCACGCCCTCGGGGTTCCTCTGCGGCGGGGACAGCGGGTAGGTGTCGTTGTAGCGCTGCCCTGCATGCAGGCAGAGCTGCCAGGTGCCAGGGCTGGGGGGGCCATGGCGCGCTGGCGAGGAGCGGTGCGGGCAGAGCAGCAGCAGCAGGAGCCCCACGCAGGCCGAGGACAGCACGATGGCCTTCCAGCGCAGTCGGAAGCGGGGGTCAGCACCCTTGGTCATGGACGCGAGCACGGGCAGACCACCCACGCTGATCCGGAGCGGGCTCATAGACTCATGGCAGGGCGGCACTGGCATCAGACAGGGCGCGAGCAGAACCTGCTGGGAAGAGGGGGGAGAGAAGGTCAAAGAGCTGGATTTGGTGCTGAGTGAGGCTGGGGGAGAGCAGAACACAGCCACGAGGGCCCCATCCCCTGTCCTGCAGCAGAAGGTGCTCCCAGCTCACGCAGGTAAGAGCCACCACGCCCAGGGGCTGTTTGCTGCTGGAACCACCCTCAGCCCCTCTCACCTGGCTCCCTCTGTGACCCCTGACCAGGGGCCCCAGCGTGTTGGCAGAATTGCCCGACCTGCCTGGCAGCTCTATCTGTGCCATGGTCACTGCAGCTCAGGCAGCGAGCTGAGGCATCTGGCTCAAGGTGAGCCCTGTGTCACAGTGCCCTGGGGCACGTCCCCACAGCGTCCTGGGAGGACGTGGGTTTCTCTCGGGTGGCAAGGATGACCCTTGCTGCCTCCAGAGTGGCTGGGCAGCCAGGCTCAGCTCCCACGGCCCTGAGAACCAACCCCACTGATGAGCCGTGAGCTTGTCCCCAAGCCACACAGGGACACTGGGACACGTGGCAGCTCCGCCCAAGCAGGATGCCAGCACCTGAGCAGGAAGCGCAGTGCCCAAGGGACACACACCCATTGTGAGCCCACCCCGGGCTGTGCCCACCCGCGGGCCTGGGGTGCCGGCAGCGCCCCTCG
>NW_005054578.1:459342-459927 GCF_000277835.1 Geospiza fortis
GGCCTGAGAAGGAACAGTGGGGACCGCAGGGCTGAGCCTCGCAGTAGCCTGGGGGCACAGCCCGACCCACCGCGGCTCTGGAGCACACAGATCCCCCCCAGCCCTGCCCCGGCTGCGTTCCCCAAAAACCCATGGCTACAAACACACCTTCGGCATCTCTTTGGGGGTCACAGTGGCTGTTGGGGTCCCCAGCACATCTTGCTGGTGCTACAGAAGCTGGAGGGCTGCAGCTACCCCGTGCTCCTTCCCCACACCTGCCCCGTGCTGCTGCCTGCTGGGTCTGCCCTGCTCCAGGGAAAAAAGGGCTCTGCAACCGTTCCAGCGTCACCAGCAGCACACGGGGGACCTGGCCCACCAGCATGACCCCAGAGGCACAGTGGTTCTAGCTGCTGTGCAGGGAAGTTTGTATCCACCACCCTAAAGAGAGATGAGTGCAGGTGCTGCTGCCTCCGCACTGCCCCGAGCCCCTCATCCCTCCCCTAGGGTTTGCTCCGTTCCATCCTCGTCTTCATCTCCATCTGGAAAGTATTTTGGGATGTTTTGACTTGCAGTCCCAAGGCTTCTGCAGCCACTGGTTTTAAACCT
>NW_005054578.1:460159-460680 GCF_000277835.1 Geospiza fortis
TCTCCTGGTGCAGCAGCTCCCTGTGACGCTGCGCTCTCTGCAGGGCCGAGCCCGCTCCAGGTGCCAGAGGAATGCCTGCTGTGACGGTCCCAGAGCTGAGGGAAAGCCACGGGCTGCTTCCCAAACCCTGGCACGCTCTGTGCCGCGCTCAGCACTGCACATCTGGCACAGCTGGCGGCCAGGCAGGCTGGGCAGAGGACAGAGCCGGGGCTGCCCGGGTGACACCTGCTCACCTGGCCCTGCCTGGCCTCTCCACGCTCTGTCCATGGGTCCACATCTCCCCTGCCTCCCGCCGCACCTGGCAAGACAACGGGATGAGGGACAGAGGCACCGGGAAGTGTGCGCCGGGGCCAGGCCCTTGGCAGAGGGCTCGAGCAGCAGGAAAAGCCCTTTGGAGCCTTTCCCGATCCCTCCGCCCCTTCCCAGCTCCGGTGACTCACAATGCAAGCATCCGCCCCCGGCCTCGGACGCCCTCCGCACCCGCTGCGGAGCACACGCGGTGCTTCGGCACCGCACCTGCG
>NW_005054578.1:460725-464443 GCF_000277835.1 Geospiza fortis
CGGTTTTGGGGAGGGGACAGCGGCCAAGGCCACAGCCGTGTCCCCACCCAGGGAGGCACCTGGCTGAGATAGCAGCCTGGGCACAGCCATCCCCGTCCCAGCTCGGGGCCCGCTGCCGCGGGATGCCCACCCCTGTTTGGCCAAGGCTGTCCTGGTGCCACCGGGCCGAAGGGCGAGGTGCTGCGTGCCCGGCCCCACGTCTCCAGCAGATACGCTTCTGATAATAGAGGGAGGGGTCTCGAAGCGCCCGGGCTGGGCCACGGTGCCACCACCACTGCAAATATTAGTTTTGGCCCCAGACAGGGTGTGGGCTCTCAGAAGGGTTTCAGCCAGCTCCCAGATAGGGCTGCCAGCCCACATCCCCCTTTCTGGAGGAGTGGGTGTTGTCCCCTTGCAAACCCTTGGGCTGGCAGCCCCCAGGGCACAGGAGCCCCTCGCAGGAGTGGGGTGCAGATGCCCTTTCCAGGCCCGGCTGGGGTCCCACACACAGACAGGGCTGCACCCTGACATTTGCTCCATGGAGCTCTCTGTAATTTTTCAGGTGCTGACATTCCAAATTGCTGCTCTTGGGCGCCCATGGGAGGCAGCTGAAGCCAGGCTGAGCAGGAGCAGCAGCACTTGGTCCAGGACTTGGCCCACTCAGAGGCTGCTCCTGCTCTGCTCCACTCTCAGCTCCTGAGGTAATCCCATCTGCTGTATGTGCCATCTGCACAGAGCCCAGAGCCCCCTGAGTGCCCCAGTGTGGGTCTCCACAGGTGCTCGCTGGGGTGACACTGTCCCATAGCCCAGCCAGGACCCGGGGGCTGTGCAGCACAGGTCCTGTCCCAGGACAGCTCGGGCCATGGCTGGGCTGGGAGTCTCCCCATTCCTGTCCCCCTCAGCTGTCCCTGGCACCTCCCAGGGCACTGCCAAGGCATGGAGGGGCTGTGGGTGCACAGTGTCCTGCTGATCTTCCTGCTGCCCTGCCCTGTGGGGAGCCAGACCAGCTCCATCCCTGACCAGCGATGGTGGACAGACCCCCGTGAGGCCCCATCCCAGCAGCATGCTGCCAGGTGAGGGGACCCCAGAGCCAGGGTGCTCTGCAGCGGGGCCAGGGCAGCCCTGGCACTGCAGAGGGCCCCCACTCCCCCGCAGCTCCTGTTGTGCTCTGCTTTCTGCCTTGCCAGGGCCACGCAGGAGCAGAAGGCTGATGGTGTCCTGGAGGGGCTGCCCCCACAGCCCCGCTGTGTCCGCTGCTGCCCCCCACCCGAAAAGCGCTTCTACCCCCAGTACCAGCCCGTGCCTCAGATCAACATGACCATCCTGAAAGGTGAGGGCTGGCAGGAACCCAGGCTGTGCTGCCAGCATTGCCCCAGGTCCAGCACTGAGCAGGGCTCACAGTGCCAGCTCCTGCACAGACTGGGAATGAGAAACTGGGGGGGTGCCAGTGGTCCTGTGCCCTGCACAGGCAGAGGGCAGGAGCCACACTGTAGTGTAAGCAGCCCCTGCTCTGGTGGCTTCTGGGCAGCAGCATCAGAGCCTGGGGAGGGGCAGGGTGGGCCCCTGCTCCCTCCATCCCCCTCTGGGGAAGGTGCTGGGTCCAGCTCTGGCCCGTGCCTGACAGCCCAACTGTCCCTGCTGCTCTGCCCAGGAGAGAAGGGGGACCGCGGCGAGCGTGGCATGCAGGGCAAGTTTGGCAAGACGGGGGTGGCCGGCAGCAGGGGCCACGCAGGGCCCAAGGGACAGAAGGGCAGCATGGGCGCCCCCGGGGAGCGCTGCAAGAGCCACTACGCTGCCTTCTCCGTGGGCCGCAAGAAACCCCTGCACAGCAACGACTACTACCAGACCCTCATCTTCGACACCGAGTTTGTCAACCTCTACGACCACTTCAACATGTTCACGGGCAAGTTCTACTGCTACATCCCCGGGATCTACTACTTCAGCCTCAACGTGCACACCTGGAACCAGAAGGAGACGTACCTGCACATCATGCGCAACGGGGCGGAGGTGGTGATCCTGTACGCCCAGGTGAGCGACCGCAGCATCATGCAGAGCCAGAGCGTCATGCTGGAGCTGAAGGAGCAGGACGAGGTCTGGGTGCGGCTCTACAAGGGGGAGCGTGAGAACGCCGTCTTCAGCGACGAGTACGACACCTACATCACCTTCAGCGGCCACCTCATCAAGTACAGTGGGGACCCCTGAGCACCCCACTCCTGCTGTGCCAGGCCAGGCAGCCAAGGAGCCCCTGTCCCTCTCACCCCAGGAGAGCCACCCCCATTATGCTGTTAGTAACCCAGTGCCACTACCCCCAGCAGCTGCACCAGTGTGTGAATGCCCTCACTCCAGTGCCTCAAGGCTAACCAGATGCACCTGGGAGAGTTGGAGCAATTGTCAGCCCCTGCCAGGTTGGTGACCAGGAAGCAGCTGCTCACCTGGGGTGGGCAGGGAGCTCACCCCCTTTCCCTGCTCCAGAGCTGGGTGTGCCAGGCTCAGCCTGTGGCAGCTCTGGCTGAGCTGGCACTGTGGGACATTGCGACCTCGCACCTCACTGGTGCCCTGGCATGAGGCAGCGCAGACACCTGCACCGTGCCATGCTCACCTCCTGGCACAGCCCTGCTCCCTGGCCAGAGTGGGCAGAAGGTGCTCAGCACCATCCAGAAAGGCAATGAACCACTAAGGGCCCTCCCTCCCTGCCTCCTTCCCCGGTGCAGGTGCTGCAGGGGGGCTGGGTCCCCCTGTGGGCAGTGAATTGTGTCAGTTCCTCTGCAGATCCTGTTGCTGCTCACCGCAGCCTCTGCTCAGGAAGGGCTCTCTCCCCACTGGCAGCCCTGGGCGTGGGGCTCTTGGGTTAAGAGAGATAACCTCTTAACCCTTGGGTTATCTGCTGGCCAGGCCTCGTGTTTGTGTAGATGCAGCAGTAGCATGGGCCAGCATGCTGAGGCCCCCATTCCGCTCGTGCCACATTAAACACATTTCCAGCCTTGCTCACACCCTCAGTGTCCTCTGGCTTTGTGTGTGGGGAGGTTCCGAGGGACAAGGTACAGGGGGCTCCCCGAGAGCTGAGGGCTGGCACGGTGCTGCTGAGCTGGGGGTGAGAGGGAAGAGGAAACTGTCCCTGGAGAGCCCGCGACCTGTGCCAGGCACTGCATGGGCCAGCTGTGCCCCAAGGGCCAGGAGCTGCGTGCAGTGACAGAGCTGTCAGCCTGGGAGCAGGACAGGCTGGAAGGGTGGCAGGGCTGTCAGGAGTGCAGGTTATCTGGCACATCCATGGAGAGGAGGTAGGTCTGAGGTGAAGCCAGGTGTCAGCGTCTGGGTTGGCAGGTCCACGGCTGGGCTGAGCAGGGCTGCAGCTGGAAACCAGCACCCCAAGCACAAGAGGGAGGGGACCGGGCTGGGGGGACTCAGGATGGCCTTAAATAGAGCCCTGGCCCCATATGTGGGGAGCGGGTGGATGGTGGGGGCCAAATGAAGACGGTCAGGCCGCTCACTGCTGTGCCTGTCCCATGGGCAAAGCTCCTTGGCCGCCCTGGGGGCCAGGCACCGTCTCCATCCCCGACTGCACAGCAGGGCCCGGTACGGGCACAGGCGGCATCCCCGCACACGGATTCCATCCTGGCACACTGCGCTCCCCCAGGACACGCGATCCGCTCAGAGGCGTGCGCTGTATTCCCAGGACGCGCCGCCCGTCCCAGGGCACGCTGCCTACATCGGCACGCGCGGTCCGTCCGGGACAGCCCTG
>NW_005054578.1:464834-468023 GCF_000277835.1 Geospiza fortis
GGACATCCAGGGAACCACCGTCCTGCACGACACCATCAGCGACCGCCCGCAGCCCCTGCCCGGTGAGTACCGGGAGAGGGGCCGGCCCAGCCCCGGGCCCCGCCGGGATGGGACGGTGTCGGTGCCGGTGCTGGACCGAGCTGCACAGGCAGTGCTCGCTGCTGACCCTGTCCCGCCTCCCCATCGCTCCCAGCAAGGTACTTTGACACGAAGACCACGGAGCCCATCAGCTTCTTCTTGACCGGCCTGGAGGAGCTGCTGGCCTGGCAGCCCAACAGCAACGATGAGTTCAATGTGTCAGCCGTGCCCCTGGCCAAGCGCCAGCCCCCGCTCCGCAGCGGGAGGCCCCGGACACTGGTGTGCCACGACATGCGTGGCGGGTACTTGGAGGACAGGTACGTGCTAGGTGGAAGGTGGAAGGTAGGTGTGACAGTGGAGCTCACCGTCTCCAACCCCAAGGCAGTTGTGTTTCTGCCTGACATGTCTCCTGCCGGCTCAGCCGCAGGTGAGCAGGGATGGGGTGTTTGGCTCAGTGCTTGGGGAGCCTTGCTCAGGCTGGGATGTTCAGAGGTGGCTCAGTGCCACAGCTCTGCCCAGCTCCCGGCTGTGAGTCAGGCTCCTACCCAGCTCCACAGCGTCTGTCAGCGTCCTTCCTGCACTGCCCAACCCTTTTCCTTCTGCAGGTTCATCCAGGGCTCGGCCACACGCAACCCCTATGTCTTCTACCACTGGCGCTACATCGACATCTTTGTCTACTTCAGCCACCACACTGTCACCATCCCACCCGTGGTCTGGACCAATGCGGCGCACCGGAACAGCGTCCCCGTGCTGGGTAGGGGCAGGGCTGGGCCTGGGGCAGCCCCAGCAGCGAGGTGGATTCACCAGGACGTGCGGCTGATGCTGCTCTGGCCTCCCCAGGCACATTCATCACGGAGGGGACAGACGGGGAGAAGCTGTGCGAGGCGTGCCTGGCCGGCGGGGAGGAGGCGTACGGCGCCGTGGCCGAGCAGCTGGCGCGCATCGCCCAGCACTACCGCTTCGATGGCTGGCTGGTCAACATCGAGAACAAGCTGAGCGTGAGTCCTGCTGGCCCTGCGTGCTGCCCTGCTGGCCCTGCTCGCTGCCCTGCCTCTGTGCTGCTCCCGTGGGGAGGGAGCCCCCTGCCCCGTGCCCTCACCCACCTGTGTCTCTCTCTCTCTCCTGGCAGGCGGCGGCCGGGGGGAACCTGCCCCTCTTCCTGCAGGACCTGACAGCACGGGTGCACAGCGCTGTGCCAGGGGGGCTGGTGATCTGGTATGACAGCGTCCTGAAGGATGGCACACTGAGGTGGCAGAACGAGCTGAATGATCAGAATAGGTGAGGCTGGCAAAACTGTCCCCGGGTGGGGGGCATGAGCCCACCCCAAACCCAGCCTGGCAGCAGTCAGGCACAACCTGCACGGCCCTTGGTGAGGCCACGTGTGACCACAGCGTCTGCCACCGTGCCCCTTGTCCCCAGGATGTTCTTTGATGCCTGTGACGGGCTGTTCACCAACTACAACTGGAAGGAGGAGCAGCTGGAGCGCACGCAGAGGCTGGCTGGTCCGCGCCTAAACGACGTCTATGTCGGCGTTGATGTCTTTGCCCGTGGGGATGTCATTGGTGGTGGCTTTGACACTGACAAGGTGGGTGTGACAGGGCTGGGCCAGAGTGTCACCCTGACCTCCCCAGCACAGGGCTCTGAGCTCCCACTGAGGGCCCTGCAGGGCTGTGCTGTGTTGGGCTGCTAACCTGGGGTGAACTGGTGAGGAGTGAGGGATCCCAGAGTGCTGGCCATGCATGAAAAGATCCCAGTGCTGCCATCCCTGGAGAGGGAGATGCTGCAGCACATCCCTCTGGTGTCCTGCCCCACCATGGGGCCAGTGGAACCTGGGGGGAGCGGGGACAGGACAGGGGACAAGGTGACCACCTGGCCTGGCCCATGCTGCTCACTGCCTGTTTCTGCAGTCCCTGCGCCTGATCCGCCAGTTTGGCCTCTCTGCAGCCATCTTTGCTCCTGGCTGGGTCTACGAGCACCTGGGCAAGGAAAACTTCCTGCAGAACGAGAACAGGTGAGGGCAGCTCAGCAGGGCAGGCGCTGGGGGAGGAACAGGGCTCAGAGTGCCCTGGCTTAGGAAGGCTGTGGGGTGGTGGGACACAGCTGCAGGGACACTGTGGCTGTCAGAACACCCTGGCTGCTGACCAGGAGCAGCTGGCCCCTTTCTGCCCCAGCTGAGGTGATACCTGAGGCCGTGCAGCGCAGTGACCGTAACAGGGGTCTCTGCCCTGACACCCACCTTTGCCTCCAGGTTCTGGGGCTTGCTGGCACAGTACCTGCCCACGCACAGCATTTGCACACTGCCCCTCACCACCTCCTTCAGCCTGGGCATGGGCACCAGCACATTCCTGGACGGCAAGGTGGGTGCAGGGTGACAGCTCTGCCCTGGTCAGACTGGCTGGGTTGGGCAGGGAGGTCCCTGCTCTTGGCTGCCCCAGCTCAGCTCTCCCTGTGCTGTAGGATGAAGACTCTGGGCCCTGGTACGACCTGAGCGCGCAGGACATCCAGCCGCTGTACCCGGAGCAGCAGGGCACGCTGAGCACCAGCTGCTGCCTGCAGGATGCCTGGTGTGGGGGCAGCTCCCTGCAGCTGCAGGGGACCATTCCCCCCGGCGAGGAGCGCGTGGCTGTCCGGTGAGTTGGGGCAAAGCCCTTTACCCCTCCTCAGCACTGGGCTGGCACCATGTCAGCCTGACATGGCCTGCATGGCCCGAGCTGTGTGGCCCCGGGCCTGGTGGCGAGTGTGCCCAGGCTCTGCCCACACTGCCCAGCACACCTAACATGATGCACTTTCTCTTTGTCTCTCTCTCTCTGTCTCTGTCTCTCTCTGGGTGGATTTGGGGTCATCAGCCTCTTCTCTTTGCAGATGCCAGCCCCTCCCAAGCTCTTCCTGACCCTGCTCTACAAGCTGGAGGGGCCACAGCCCGATGACTTCACAGTGGCACTGGAGGTCACCACTTGGGACTCAGGGATCTGCTTCGAGGGCAACCCCACCTCCCTGCCCGGTGAGAACCCTGTCCCCCTGTGCTCTGTGCAGTGAGCACCTGCTGCAGTCCCTCAGCCCTGCCCTCCCTCCCTCTGGCAGAGCCCAACGGCCGGTACCACCCCCGGTTCC
>NW_005054578.1:468905-469501 GCF_000277835.1 Geospiza fortis
ACCATGTGTGACCCCAGACTGGGGCCCCTGCCCTGAGAACCCCACCAGCTGCTGCCGCCCTCACTGCCTCAGGCTGTCTGCCCACAGGCTGGGGATACTGGCCCGAAGACCCCGAGGCACACAGCCCCCTCAGGGCTCAGCCTGGTGGGGAGCTGCCAGCACGGGCTCTGCAGCAGCCCAGCCTGGGTGACTGCTGTGCTCATTAATGTGGACCCAGCCCAGTGCCACCAGCCTACGCTGCCTCCCCTGAGCATCTTGTGAGGAGGAGAGAAAATTTATAGCAGCAATTATTTTCTCACAGTCTGGTGAGCAAGCAATTAGCAGGCAGGAGCAGCCGAGCGCTCCTGCAGTGGGGTCCCAAGCCCTGTCCCCAAACAATGCAGGCTCTGCCAGGGACACCAATGCCAGCAGTGGAGCTGCTGCTCCTGAGGCTCAGGAGCATATTACCTGATGGCTTGAAGAACGAAGGGCTAGGCCCAGCCAGGAGAGGGCTCTTCATGCAGCACCCTGCTCCCTCACCGTGGTGAGGCTGGGGGCCCTGAGGGTTCCCCACTTGCCCACAGGCTGTGGCCCCCTGCCCAGCCAGATCCGCTGTG
>NW_005054578.1:471913-474091 GCF_000277835.1 Geospiza fortis
AGGGCTGCCCTGTGCCTCCAGTGCGGCACTGCCGTGCCACGCCCGCCAAGGAGCTGCCCCATCCCTGCTGTGGCACTGAGCTGAAAACCCCTAGGATGCCGTGCCCGTGGCCCCTCACTAGCAGCTGCCCAGGGAGCCAAAAGGCAGAAAAAGACAAGTTGGCTTTGCGATCCCAGCCGTGAGTGCAATTTTTCATCTTTGATGCTGTCAGAGCTGGCCAAGAGCTGTGGTGTGCACGGGGCTGCGGTGCCCCCCGTGTGTGGCTGCACGAGGGGCCCTGGGGACACTGTCCTGCACTGGGATGACAGAAGGGTCCTGGAGCCTGCCCAGGGGCCAGCCAGGCCCCTGGAAGTGGCGTGCATGAGCAGGACTGTGCAGGGTGTGAGGGGAAGGTGGGGCAGGGTGCGGGGTGGGGATTTCCTCGCCTGCAGACAGAGCCAGGCAGGGGCTGTGCCATTCCCACTGCCCTCCCACAGCCCCTGCCCTGTGCCCCACAGGGTGCCAGACCCCTCCCCAGGCTGCCTGCAGCCCCCTGGGAAGCAGAGGAAGGCCGAGGGGCTGCTCTTACCATGGTGCCAATGCTGTACGTGGCGGCGGGGCCGATGGTGTGGTGGTAGGGGTCTGCTGCTGCGTACACTCTGCCGTAGCTAGGAGCAAACAGCGGGGGCGTTAGTGACAGCAGCTGGGGCCCTGTGTCCCCTCTGAGCCCTCCCTCCCAGCTGCACGTGGGAGCCCCCCTGCACCTCCCTGCTCCTCCTGCAGCGGTGCCAACCCTGTCCAGCCGAGCCCTGAGGGGAGCAAGGGGTCCCTGCCTGCAGGACGGCCTCCCCATGCCTGACTCTGTCCCGACCCACAGCGCTCAGCAGCTGGGGTGCCAGGGTGGGCTGTGCAGGTGACACGGGGCTCCCCCAGGTGCCATGCCCGGTGCTCACCTGTCGCTGTAGGCGGCTGCTGCTGCTGCGGGCTGGGCGTACCTGTAGGCAGCATAGCCCCCCTGTGGGAGAGACACTGGTCAGGGGCTGCACGCACCGGGGACTGGGGCAGAGAGACACTGGTCAGGGGCTGCACCCACCGGGGACTGGGGCTGGGGGCAGCTGGGTGCCCCACGGCACTGCACAGAGAGGCGTGGGGCCCACAGGGGGCCCTGGTCAGGGTGCACGCACCGGGGACTGGGGCAGAGAGACACTGGTCAGGGGGTGCACCCACTGGGGACTGGGGCTGGGGGCAGCTGGGTGCCCCACGGCACTGCACAGAGAGGCGTGGGGCCCACAGGGGGCCAGTGCCAGTGCCACTGGGCACGCAACAGCCTCATTCCCATTCCCCAGGGGCTTTCACAAACATTAACCTTAAAAAATTAAATTTCCAGAGAAGAGACTGTCACCTCCCCGCTCGCTTTAATGAGGTGTCACGTTAGATAAATCCTTCAGTGCCCGCCTGAAATATCGCCGCTGGCTCCTCAGACATGGAGGTTAAACGCGGGTGTAAGGAACTGAGGCCGTAAATCCTGTGTGGCACCAGCCCCGCAAGGGCTGGCAGGGGCACAGGACTGGGCATAGGATCCTGTGTGGTGTGTGCCGCCCAGACTGCTCTGCAGAAGCTGTGCTGTGCTCATGCTCTTGCTGCCGCCCAGGGGAAGGGGTTGCGGGGCAGAGCCCACCAGGGACCCGTGTGACACCTCCTGCCCCCTGTGCTGGCATGGGGTCCCGTCACAGCCCAGCCCTGGGCACAGAGTCACTTACGTAGATCTCAGCTCCGTAGAACCCATCCTGGTAGACGACCCTGGAAATGAGGCAGAGCCATCAGAGCCTGGCAAGGGCCCCGGGCCGAGGGGAGCAGGATGAGGACACTGAACAGGGCAAGGAGTGGCTGTCCAGGCCCCAAAGGCACCTCTGGGCTGGGATTCTGGGCAGGGACTTGGGCACACACAGAGGCACAGCCCAGGGCAGGGCAGGAGGATCCCAGGGCAGGATCTCTGCTGGGAGCAGCCAAGCAGCCACAGACGGCCATGGCTGTGTCTGTGACCAATGCCACCCCAGCTGAGTTTCCATTAAACCACCCATCCTGGCTGGAATAACGTCCTGTGCCTCGGTGGGCAGGAGGCTGCTGAGCGTGCGGCTCACCCGAGGGCAGCAGAGCGGGGCTGGGGCAGGGCCTGTGGCCAGGCAGGGGCTGCAGGAG